>NC_135019.1:3089583-3398541 GCF_051020955.1 Megalopta genalis | reverse complement strand
GTGTATAAAGACTATTTTAGAAGATGACAGAGCACCCAATAAAAGTCCAATTGGTATACTAACAACTGCCGAACGTAATCTGTGGGCTAACACGAGAGCACATTTGTCGCACATTGGTAATCAGAAGCTATTACAAAGAATAGATACTGCTATATTCATGATGATATTGGACGATTCATATACTGGTACGGACTATAATAAATTAATTAAAACGTTTCTCCATGCGGATGGAACAAACAGGTGGTTCGATAAATCATTTTCATTGATCGTGGCGCAAGATGGATACGCTGGAATAAATTTTGAACATTCTTGGGGAGATGGGGTAGCTGTACTCAGATTTTTTAACGTACGTAATACTAAACATTTAAATATATTTAAAAACATTGCATTGCACGATAAGAATAACTACGCTACATTTGCAGGATGTAAAGTCCGATATATCTAAGAAACCAAGATTCCATCCTACTGATATCAATCACCTTCAGAAAACAGAGAATGTTGAAAAACTCGAGTTTGCTATTGACAATAAAATACAGAATATTATCGATCAGCAAAAGAAAGACTACAAAGACTGGACACAACAATTGAGTATCGATCATGTGATATGTAACGAATTTGGTAAAGACCAGTGCAAGAAATTTGGAGTAAGTCCCGATGCGATTATGCAATTGGCATTTCAGCTAGCTCTATATTACCAGAAGAATTGTGTAGCGCCAACGTATGAATCTTGCAGTACTGCTGCTTTCAAACACGGACGAACAGAAGCTATTAGATCATGTACAATGGAAACAAAAATAACTTGTGAGTCGATGACTCGAAAAACTAATAGTTTAACTAAGTCCGAATTGAAACAATTAATAGTTAATTGCAGTAATGTTCATAATACGCTTACTAAAGAGGCTGCTATGGGTAATTAGAAGACACGAATAACACTTGTGTTATATTACTTGTGCTTTATTTGAAAAAAGCGGTATTATTAAAACTTAACATTGCCCATCATCTCGTGTACTTTCAGGACAAGGATTCGATCGACATTTGTTCGCGTTGAAAAAGATCTATGAACAATCGAACACACCTATGCCAAGAATTTTTAGAGATCCGGCTTACGAATATATTAATAAAAACGTATTATCTACATCTACCCTTTCGAGTCCAGCCGTACTCGCTGGTGGATTTGGTCCAGTGATAGACAATGGATATGGAATCGGGTAAAGTATAGATTTTCATAATTGTTTCCGTAAACATTTAATCTCTGTTCCACTATTATATATGTATATATATAAATCAAGTTTACGAAATTTTATTTGTAACATTTTTACCTATCATTTAGATACATGATTCAAGACCGAAGACTGGGAGCTATCGTAACAAGTTATAACAAATACTGTGATTCCAACGAGTATGTCAATTGTTTAGAACAGGCGTTTAAAAATATTCATCAAATATTGACATAGATGATAATGGCATTGTTGCATATTCGCGATCAGTATCGATTATTACATCGAAAATCGATACTCATACGAATGTGTATCGTTGATAATTATATACATGCTCATATATTTTTATATATCGGTTTGGAGAACCTTTTTTACTGTTACCTAAACAATAAAAGCCTATATCTTTTCTTGTATTACGTTGTGGTTGTAGAATGGATTCAAATGATAGATATAATTACATTTACATATACCTAGGTGCGACACGTACAAGTATGATATAATGTTACGCTTATTCGATACAACAATTCTGTTGAAAAAAATATATACATGAAATGTATATTGTGTAAGAGAGCGCTATAACGCACTCGAAACACCATACATAAGTAAACGGTAGTGCAACAGCAGATTTGATACTACTAGAACCAGATATTTACGCGCACGGTTAATACACAGAGATCACGATACCCGAGGCTACGAAGTTCCGACAGCTATTCAAATCAAAACTCTGCTTATACAGACCAAGTACAATGTACCCATCATACGCAGAAAAATGTTTTCTTTACACTGACTTTATATGATTTAAACAGAAAGTGATCTTGCAGTTTTTGTTCTCTCTGTACTTCTTTTACAATTGTTACTAATCATGGAATGGATCCTTGTGATTTCAAAGAATACTTTATGGTTGTAGCACTTCTTTTTACATTAAATTTACAATTTGCTTCCCATTTTTACCTTAGACGTCTGGAATAACAAGAGGACTTATTAATATTTTAAGAAGTAACATCGTAAGATACACATCTGGGTCTAAAAAGCTTACCATATAAATGCCCACAATTAATCCAAAAAGACCAATGGCCGAACCAAAGATCTCGACGATAAGAATTTTGACAAACAGAGCAGAATTAGCTGCGTCCGCGAGAGCCGCTCCAGACCCTACAATACCAACGGCTATGCCGCAGAACAAATTAACAAGACCAACAGCTAAACCTGCTCCAAACATTAAGTAACCAGCTAGCCAATTTTGATTGCGAATTTCATCCTTCAAAATTGGCATGTCAACATCGAATCTCTCTAACATTCCAGATAAAACGATAGCCGTGATCAATCCATAAATAGCCACAGCTTCGCAAAATATGACAGAAATCAAATTCTTTGTTTTAATCCTTGGTGCTTTGACACCGCCGCCAACGATCGACACACCAGTTGTATGAATACCTCTGAAACAGATCGCTTGCACAATTATTTTGCAAACAGATATATAGAACAAGATTGATAAGCAGACGTTTGAACTTACAAAGCAGCGCCTACCACAGATAGAGCAACCGAGAGTCCAATGCCAAGAGTCGCCCACATATATGGCGAGGTATTTTCCAGAAACCTAGAATCATTGTTAGCGCCAACATTCCCTTGTCTGAGCACACGGAACAAAAGATGCTTGCAAGGTGATAAGCAATTAGAATTTTTGTTCTTACCATGCGATGCTAACGCGTTCTCCTTTCCCAGTAAATACATGATACAATACTAGAAAAAATTTTGTTCATTTAAAAGCTGAAAGCATTTTATAAAAGCAGAAAACGTATTGTTTTCCAAATAGCAGAAACGATCCGGTAGTTTCGTAGATTCTTAGCTATGAGAAGTCTATAATTTAATATTAGATAAAGCGGATATAGAGTAAGTACCTAAGACTGAAATAGTGGCAGTGGCAGTGGTCACGAAAGTGGTACCCAAAATGAATCTCATCGTGTTATTTTTGATGTTTTCGTTACGCGGAGAACTTAGAACACACGTGGAAGAGTGAACGAATACGGAACAACAAGTTCACAGAGTAAATCAACCGAATGTTTTCCGAGTCTCTTAAATTAAGAACATGTCACGTCGAAATCGAAAGGATAACGGACTCACACCCGTGCCTATCATGTGACGTCTGGTGTCTGGTACTCCTAATCTAAATGGTTAGGCACAGGCACACCAGTGACATCGATCGCAGAAGAGCAGTACTAAAATTCGATTTTTAAATTCCTTTTTTCTGAAATGCATCGAACATCGAACATCGAACGATATTTATTTCTGTGAATTACCGAGTTAATTCGATCGTAAAATAAACCGAATCCGTCGCATTCCGCAGCTATGCACGCAAGATGTCTAATAGCAGAATAGTAGCTGCCATAGTACCGTATCGAGCGTAGATCGAAGCTACTTAAATCGCTCGACTAATTAGCAGTTAAATTAGCCATTAGAGGATTCACAACGATTTACCGAGATTGTTCTGCTTCGACGATTCTTTACAAGCTCGTCAACGTAACCTTTCTATTTACCGTTTAAACAATACGTTTATCTCGTTGGTACGTATAAAACGCCGTTTCTTCGAATCGTATAATTAAACTTAAAGTTAAGATTAAGAAGTTCGAAGAATCGATGGAAATTAGACATTTAGCTTGGGATTCGTTGTATTCCCGATGTTCCCTTTCGGTCAATTGTTTCCCCAGGGTTTCACGATTTCAAATAAAGCGCAAGGTGCAACAAAGTAGAATCGCTGACATCTAATTTTAGAAATCGTCACAGCTCATTCGTATCGTGTCTTGTACCTGGGATAAAAGTGGTGGTCGCGGCTAGTCAATGCGACGCTGATCGCGTTACGGTTTCCTGTTTCGATTCGATCGTAAAAAAAATGTTCACGGCAAAGGGGTAAGCAAAAACCGCGTTCGTCCGCAGCTTCTCGTGGAATTCGATCCCGGGGAACCAGCTCGGCGATACTTAGAGAACAGAAAATCCCCGTTGTGTATAATACTTTTACGCACTGTGCGTCTCTCGTTCGCATGTCGTGTGTCGTTCCGACGCCGACGACGACCCAAGATATCGTGCGCTATTCGTGCTTCGTTGTGCATAGAACGGTGAAAATGAGGGATCAGAATCGGAATTGCTCGAACTATTTCAGTCTTCGATTAAATTACGTTGGTATATTTAGAGGCCTAATTTAAGATTTGTCGACCGCGAGAGCGACGATTTCGTGCACGTTATGTGCGACGTTCGTTTGAACACCAAAGATCCCCGGATACGTTATTCGGCGTCGCAGGTCCGGCCCGTTCTTAACAAATCGATATTTATTATAATGCATTGATATGTATTATTATTGATATATATTATATATATATATGATATAATATAATATATGTATATCATATATATATAATATAATATAATATAATATATATATATATTATTATTGATATATAATGCAGTATTATAATGCACTGATCTGATCGGATCGTGTCGAATAAAAATTGTCCCGCTCGTATTCGCGTCTCGTTGATCGTAACATCGTTGCGACTTCTACATACGTACACATGTACATACAGGGTGTCCCAAAAATGTTTCTTAATCCGGAAACGACGGGTTCCTCGGATCATTTGAAGCAACTTCTTCCTTTACAAAAATGTTCTCCGAGGCACCGTTAACGAGTTATTAACGAAAAACAGCGACCAATAAGAATCGAGTACGGCTGACGCGAGGCGGCCCAGTCAACCAGCGCGCGAAGCCCAGTTCCGCTCCACTGGCTCGGTCGCCTCGCGCCAGTCGAGCTCGCCTCTCATTGGTCACTGTTTTTCGTTAATAACTCGTTAACGGTGCTTCGGAGAAAATTTTTGTAAAGGAAAAAGTTGCTTCAAATGACCCGAGGAACCCGTCACTTTCGGATTGCGAGACATTCTTGGGACACCCTGTATGTAGATTTAATAGCATTGTCGTAGGCGGTGGGCATCCCGGATTTTTCTCACGTATGATCATGATCGTTCGCAGGTGCACGAAATTCCACGAATTCTTCAAAGTAGCTTACGATGGTGGAACATCGGAGCCGTTCGCGACCCGTTTCAAGGAGTCGTCGGCGAACGGCGACAGAGAAGGAATGATAAAGGTCCTCATGGACGTACCGTGCATAAAGCACACAAAAGTTGCCGAATCGTACAGGGGTAAGGACGACGTTAAGGCGGCCGAGGTTTACTCTAAGACACGCAGGTCGCCGGCCGCTGCGAACGGCGAACAGGGAAATAGAGCCAGCGACTTCGCCGAAACACTGTTTACGGCCAGTACGACCAGTAGATTGTTCCTGGAGGTTTTGCACGATTGTGCCCGGAGTTGCTACGACTCGGGGGCTTTCGCGAGCTGCCTGAGATACTGCGAGTGCATGCTTGCGCTTCCTGCGAGCTTCTACGATAGAACCGTCGAGAGCATGACCGATTTCACGGAGCGTAGGGAAGCGTGCATGTATTTGGAGAGCGAGTGCTCCAAGATGCTGAAGCGGTCGTCCTCCGCAAGCACGAGGAAAAAACGTGTCCCGGACAAGAGCGTCCTTCCATCGGAGGAGGAACGCGTTCCAACGATATCCGTCGTCGACGGGAAACGGAACGCTGTTCTGCAAAACTGCTCCGACGCGGTGGCCTTGGGATTCGACGAGAAGAAAGGCCGACGTCTCGTGGCCACCAGAAACATCAAGGCCGGGAGCATCCTGATCGTGGAGCCGCCGTTCGCCTCCGCTACGAACAAGCATGCGTTTTATACGAATTGCTTGCATTGCCACGTTAGCCTAAAACCGGCTGGCAGCGTAAAGATCCCCTGTCGGTCTTGTCGAGCGGTTCGTAGAAAACTTTAAGGGTTGCGAGATCAACCTTGTAGGCACGACGCGCCACTATAGCGGCTTTCGCGGATGTCATCTTTCAGAACGACACGCCACTATAGTGGCTTTCGCGGATGTCGTCTCTCTGGACGACGCGCCACTATAGTGGCTTGCTCTAGTAGCTCACTCGCTCATCGTTTGAATCAAATAATCGCCTTCATACGCATTGTTTCACACTTCTTTTGTCTTCACATCGATTTACAACAGTCTACAGAGTGTCCCAAAAATGTCTCGCAATCCGGAAATGGCGGGTTCCTCGGATCATTTGGAGCAACTTCTTCCTTTACAAAAATGTTCTCCGAGGCACCGTTAACGAGTTATTAACGAAAAACAGTGACCAATAAGAATCGAGTACGGCTGACGCGAGGCGGCCCAGCCAACCAGCGCGCGAAGCCCAGTTCCGCTCATTGGCTCGATCGCCACGCGCCAGCCGAGCTCGCTTCTCATTGGTCACTGTTTTTCGTTAATAACTCGTTAACGGTGCCTCGGAGAAAATTTTTGTAAAGGAAAAAGTTGCTTTAAATGGCCCGAGCAACCCGCCACTTTCGGATTGCGAGATATTTTTGGGACACCCTGTATATACAGTATCAGACTCTGCCGTCCAGAGAAATAGCCTCGCGCAGAATTCAGCCGTACCTAAAAGGTTAAACGAGAGACCGCTTTGATCCGTTGCAGGCCGAATCGATCACTTTCCACGGAATCAGTTCTCGCACAGATCAGCTTCGCGAGCTTCTTCCTCTTTGTTCGCAAAGTTCATCGCATCGCCGTTTATATATTTATAATATATAATATATAATATTATATAAATTATATATTTATAATATATAATATTATATAAATTATATAATTATATAAATATAGCCGTTTATATATTGCTTGAACATCGATGACGAGTGCTATGCTAATTCCGTGGACAGAGAGCGATCAACTTTTTTCATGGAATTGACCCGATCGTTATGGTTTTTGCTGTAGGTGTCTTTCTGTTCGGAAACGTGCCGGAGTAAAGCGTGGCAGACGTATCATCGGTACGAGTGTCTGTTGCTAGATGCTTTTTACGAAAATCGTTCCGGGGACATGCAACAGCAACAACAACAACAGGTCTCGCATTTATTACTGGCTTACAGGATGGCGATCGCAGGGTCCTTGTCCTCGAAAGGGACCGGGAACGACGACGACGATGCACGGGATGACGAGATTCCGTTTTTGAACGACGACTCGATTAGACGTCACGCCGCGGGAGAGAACGAGGAACGCGACCGGTTGGGAATAAGCGAGATTTACCGATCCCAGGATTATCGCACCGTGCTAGCTTTGGAGACGCATTGCGCGACGATGGAGCCCGGCGTGAACCTGGTTCGCGCCATCGAAGCGATCTTCTTGACCAAGTGCTTCGCCTTTGTCTTGAGTAAAATGGACGTTGTCTGTTTAGAGGAGGCCTTGCTCTGGCTGGCCGTAGGAATGCTGCACCATTTACAGGCTATCAACTGCAACGCTTACGAGATCGTGGAGAACGTGTACGACAAGGAGACACACATTTGGGAGCCGAGAGAGATCGGCGGAGCGATTTATCCGTCGGTCAGCCTCGTGAATCACAGCTGTTATCCGAACGTCGTGCGTCATTCGTATCCAGCAGGTGCGAAACGCCAGCCGCGCTGTTTCTCTGTTACAAATGGTAATCTGTTCGCTGATCGCGCCGATTAAATGAACGTTTTATCTGTTGTCCGGCAGGCACGATCGTGGTGAGAACGTTGCGGTTCATCGGCAAAGGTAGCGAGATCCTAGACTGCTACGGGCCGCATTTCCTCAGCGAGTCGAGGCTACAAAGGCGCGAGCAGCTGAGCAAGAAGTACCGATTTCTCTGCGAATGCGAAGCGTGCGCCGGAAACTGGCAGTTTCCGTTACCCGATACGATCGCTTACAAATGCGGCACGTGCTCGGCGGCGATCGGTATAATTTCGTTGAGTTCGAACGAACGGAACGGAAAGGACGGAGAAGGCAGCCGGAACGCGTCGTCGTCCGGGCAACGTTGCAAATGCAAGGAGAAACCAGATCGCAAGAAATTGCACGCGCAACTCCGGAAATCGGTTGGCAAACGATTGAACGCGATCTCGAGCATGTACGAGGGCCACTATGCACAGGCTCTGGCCCAGTTGTTCGAGCACATACACTTTATTGAAAAGTTCTTTGTCGCGCCCAACATCGAAACTATCAAAACACAACAATGTATCATTCAATGTTACAATCGGTTTGGCTGTACCTCCCAATAACAATAAGTCAACAATCATATGTATATATGGATACACGTGCTCGTATATATGTATATATACATAATAATAATAATATTGTATGCCGGTACATAAGTTTGGGATTTATATCACAAAGTGTTTAAGAAACGAACAGAATTTTTACGACATCTCATTTGTATTAGACACCATCTTTTTTAGTTGAACCCTACGAGCAGTGCAAAATATTACAAAACAATTATAGACTGTCCTACAGTCACGACGACATTCCAGTTGGTTCTCGCGTTTCACGATCCTCTTCGTTCGTCGCGAGGAAGTTGATACCCTTTTCTGTATAAATTGATCGCGCAAGCGTTAAGTATTTCACACGAAGACGAGAGCGTAGAGTTGTGACGTGAGCACCATTAACGGCAACATTTTTCACTTTCCTGTTGCTTGGTATATTTTGTCGCGTTAACAATTACTATAAATGCACGCGTTTGTTGTTACGATGTTGTACGTTTTTTTTTTTTTACGCTGACAATGCGAAATCAAAAGAGAACGCGTAGACACTGCATGTACAAAAAAGAAAATAAAAATTATATACAGTAGTGGATCGACACACGTGTAACCTTCACTCGTCGATTTGTCAACTAAAAACGCCCCAAACAAAATGTCTATAATAAACTATAAATTGATGGTGCGTATACGGTGTAAAAGTTCTCCGTTACCACATATGCGTCTCTCGAATTTCACTAATAATGTGACTGGCTTGAGTTAGTGCCTGCAAAAGAACAAAAAACTACATGAGCATACGAAGAACTTTTGAAATGTTCGTACTTTACTATCGTAATATACCCCCCTCCCCCGTAACGTTACGCTTCTCTGGAGAGTCAACGAAATGTTCGAGAACAGAGAAAATTATCTTATCTAGGTCTTTGTTGATTCGTCGCGATTTGTCTCATCGCGCGATCAGTCAATTGCTCCACGAGATGGTGGAGATAGAGAGACGAGTGGTGTTACAGGGATTGGTTAATCGATAGAATATACCTTCAGCATGTCTGCCGTTTCCTTGCGTTTAACAGCGACGTGATCGCTCTCGTTCAATAACATCTCAGCCTGATCGGATTTGTACAAATGAGTCACGAGCTCGCTTTGTAAATTATCTTTTACATAGTTGACTAGGAAGTGCATGATAGCCTTCGGCACGCTGTCCTGTATAGACTTTCTTACGATATAAAAGTACGATTTTATTAGTCTCTCTGCAAAGCGATAACGTTTACTTCATTATTGAAAATCAACCAATGGAACGTTAAACCATATAAAGACTCTTCTTTCTTTATCTCACCGATAACATCACAGTCTCGTTGCTCCCGTTTGCTAAGTTGCCGGTATGTTTGCGTCGGCACCTCCGGAAGTAAATTCACCGCTTTCTGCTGAGGAGATGGTTTCTGCACTTCGATCGCTGGATTCGAAGTAGAATTTTGATGAGGAGAACCGCTGCTTTCTCGATTTCTTACGGGCGAGTTGTCGATCGAGTTAGCCGAGTCAGCCTTACCTTGCGGTAGCCAATTGCTTAGCAACCAATGATTCGGATGTCCCTGTTGGTCCTTGTTCTGTTCGGGAAACGATGTCACGTCTTCTTGACTATTCGCTGTCTTTATGTTCTGCACACTCTGTTAGATACACGTTAGAAGTATTAGTTACATATCACACTCGACGAGCTAATGCATGGTTACGTTTGAAACATTATGTTCCTTACGTTCTTTCCAATTAAATGACAAACGATCGATTTTATTCCATGCAAAAGTGTAACGATGAAAAACTTACTCATTGAAAAACTACTTCGATTAATCAACAATCACTTACGGTATCGTTCGGAATTATAGGACTCGATGTACTCGAGGCGGAAAGGTGTCTCTTATTGTGTTTCACTAGGTCTCCATCAGCGTTTTGCAGTATAGACGACGCGAGAACGGCATCTTTATGAAAATCCGGATGCTTCGTATTTATGTAAGCTAATTCTATGGCAACCAGATTTTCTACCATGTGATTCGTAGTTGGTAGTCGTCGGCGCAACAATTGTGTGACAACGTCGGCGATTCGTTCGTGCAACTTTGGGAAGCGTAACATCTCCTGCTGTACTTCGGTACCACAGTGTTGTATAATACTTTGCATCTCCTCATGAATCAGTTCCACGCACCGCAAAGAAGGATCCTCGAGCCTTCGGATTTGCCGTTTCACCAACAACTCGAACGACACTTCTGGCACGAACAGAGCTGGTCGTGGACCGGTCGCATTACGAATGGCAGTCAAAATATCTCCTTTGGTGAGGCCTGATAATGGATGAATGGAATCGAGTGTTTTGCCAAATAATTCGTGGAAAATATAACATATTCGAGCACCACCGTACAACGCCGTTGTTTCGATGTTTTTAGCTGTTCCGTCTATCGTCGAGCAATAACTGCTCGCGAATTTGGTAATAATTTGTAGTAACGTTTGACTCTTGTCGCCAATGTCCTCTCCGTACGAATTCAACAGGCTTTGAAATTGTGAAACCATCACGTTTACTCTCATCTATTTGAAAGATATGCAAATAAAATTCTATTAGATTTTATTCATTTTAATATTTTTAATGATTGATGTTACCTTTAATTCCGGAAGACAGTCTCGTATGTGTTGCATAAGCAGACGATTTAACGTTTTAGCTAGATAAGCGGTTCCGTTTCTATTGGCCAAAGTGGGATACTTGCGTTGTAAAAATGTGGCTTCGTCTTTTAATGCTTCCTGAATATTTTTATTGTTTATTATATCCTGCTGAGAACGATTCACTACTCCAATGATCCCTAATTTTACAGGAATTACTCTGCCGCATAATATATCGATAGCGTCCGTACCTAAAACGATGTTCAATATAATAAATATCTAAGTTTGTTACGACAAAATGAGAACTTCCGATGATTACCAGCGTCCATAAGATCTAATTTAGTCACAACTGCTAAAGTACGTCTTCCGTCTGGATCCACGTCTTTACTGAGTTTTAAACTTTCGCTGGTAGCCATGTCAGTATTGGCAGTGACCACAGCCAATATAATGGAATTAGGATTACATATGTATGACAATACAAGCTGAGATATTTGAGTTTCAATATCTTCGGGTTGGTCACCGACTGGTACCTTTGTGATCCCAGGGAGATCTATAAGCGTCAAATTAACAACAGACTTCGAATAAATCTTCAAATTAATTGGTTCTGGACAAATCCCTTTGTTGGAGCCAGCCATACGATCTGTTTCAGATTCAATTTCTGTACGTATATCCATGAAGTCTGTATAAATCCTATTTTTGATATGCAGAAAGGTTCCCCATTCATCCAAATCAAGCGTTCCATTTTCTGCGCTTCGATGTTCACGATCGTCTTTAGGAGTATAGACGAGTTGTAGTATCAGTGGACGTCGGGTAACAATTCCAGTACCTCTTGGTAGAAAGGATCGACCAACCAGACTTTCAATTACCGATGATTTACCAGAACTCTAAAATAAAAGTTAGCGCTTGTATCCTGTAGAAGCTCGAAGTATTGTGTAAAACAAATTTTAGCTCAGCACATTGTTAATATCGAACAACTTTGTAAATTGCCTTATCAACAATACTAACTCGATTTTAAAACAGAACAAGCAAACATTTTATATTAGACAATGAAAAAGCTATAAACAGTGCAAAAGGAAATTTGTTGAACGGAACAGTACAAGTTATCAGTCTGTTCAACTACGTGATTTCATCTACAGAAGAAAAAAAATTTAAATTCAGATCTTAATTGCAATGGATCACATGAATTTTCATGTTATTATTAATTTAAAAATATAAACTGACCTGTGTGCCAAGTACGACAATTTGTGGTAGTTGTATAGCATCTGCTCCGACAGTATTAAATACATCTTGCAATTTGTTTATTACGGGTATCAAAGCTTCCATTGTAAAGAAATAAGTGTGAGGTAAATCGATCGAAAGACAGTTACGCGGTTCAAGCCGGTGTAAAACGACTGTCGCTATAATTACACCTGTGATTACATGCGTTATTAATGGCACTAAACAGTTGCCGCAATAAACTTTGTTCGTTTTCGAATGTTATTGGCTTCCGTAGTGATTTCTATGGTTGTAAAATTTCCCTTAAAATCACTGCAACAATTCTACAACCGCAGTTCTCAACCACCGTTTTGCTCCTCCATAGTTCGCACGCGTGCGCATGACATAATTCAACGAGAACGAGCAACATTCATTGCCATGCGAATTGTCTATACAATGTCGCTAAATGTTGAGTTGTTAAATCTAACAATATCGCTAACAATACTACAGAGAAGCTGTCTATCGTATATATACATATATATGTAATATGCAAATGCAATGTATGTAACATAACCATGTAATATACACTAATGGGACCTACAACTGCACACTTCCAGGCCGTAGCTTGATCCGTTAGCGAGGGTCGATACAGAAATTCTCTTTGCTCTGATTGGCTGACGATTCATTGCTGAGACAGGATTCACTATGGATTGGATGCGCAGTAAAATGGCGATATACGCGCCAGCTTAGGGAGTAACAAAAGCGTGCAGAAGTAGGTCTCATTACTGTACGCAAGTAAATGCATATAGGCCAATCACCGCATTGTTCAGATTGTACATTGTACTCATAGAGTACATATGTGATACGTACACTGATGCTCATACATGTATGTGTATTAATTGGTGCACTGTATTGGAAACCAGCGAGAAGAAGGTTTTGTTTTTAGCCATTTGACGGTAAACGTTAGAGATGGTTGTGGTAGATGTGTCTAATTGAAATTTTCTCTTTTATCGACAATTTGTAATATCGATTAAATTAACGAATTATGTTAATGAAATTTTTGCCACGAGTTGCCGAATTTCGTTGCAACTATCGCTACCGCCGCCATTACTTCACGTATGATACGCTGTTTCGTTTGTGGTGTATTCGCTTGTGTTTCGTAGCGTTATCATATTTCTACAATAAGAAACAATTATACTAAATTAGAATGCGTATTAGAATGTATCTATGTCCACGTTGAAATTCAAATGCATAGTTTTACAATTTGACGATAGGTGGCGGTACCAGTTGCTCCTCACAATATGGCCGACATTTTACCCCCTGCCTTCGCGCCTGCTTCAGCCCCTCGCTCGGTTGCACAGTCATTCCCGGGCCATGTATTGTACGTACATACGAATGTAAACAAATCGTATCGATACATGTGTTGAAACATTTATGGCGGTTTATTTCAAATAATGCGAATTCTTGACTGCAAGCGTGATAATAATAGTTGACGTTTCACAGGTATGTAACATATGAAAACTAGCGTTTTAACGTCGTGAAATTAATCTGGGTAACATTAAATAACTAAAAATTAGTATTAACGATATAAATCGTATTATAGTTTATAAAGAGGTATATATTAATTAAATTAATCGTTAAATATACGTATAATAAAATTCTTAAAACGGTAATAAATTATAATTCCTATCTTTTTATTTCAGATGCCGATATTATAATTATATAGTCACAGCAAAAAATGTAACAATTGCAGAAGCTTTATAATACATAGGTAATAATGACGGTAGTAGCAGTTTTGTTACCGTTATCATTGAGATAAGACTACGTTTGATCGACAACGGTAAACATCTACGAAAGCTCATTCTTTTCAGCTTACCGCTCGCTCACGATAAGCATCAATCATCATGCATTTGCGCCCTACCAGTTGAGCTGATTGAGTGTTAACGGCATTTATTACCTACAGCATACTACAGTACACTCCTCGATCTTCGTCCAGTGGCCATCTCGCATACTTCGGTATCGTGTTAATTGTTCGGGTTACTTTTCGATTAAAATACGCTCGACGAAACTGCAACAAAATTTGCAAAATTTTCGAAAGTTTATAATTCGTACGATTTCTTATCTTATTTTGCAGAGCTAGACTTGTCAACCTGTTGTTGCATTAATTACATTGTGGCGCAAAGAATTTGATCAGGTAAGAGATCATTTTAACAAGTTTATATTCGAACGTACAAACGAGGCTTTACGATGGTAAATATAAGTTTTAATTGTGTAACAGATGAGATGAAGAGAAGTTGTCGATCCTGGTCGATTTTTCAATGAACCGGAAGTGACTGTATGTCCATCCCTTAGTCATATTTAACTTGTATTCATTGGCTGAATTACAAATGTATTTGTATTTATTTATACATTCCGTTGCTCAAGCAACTACACGATATATTTTATTTAAAGAACGAAGTGAAGAAACAAGTGAACCGTGTTGGTTTTGGACGATCTTTCGAGAAACCGGAAGTTCTTATATCTCCGTTCTTCCTAAAAATTTAAACTTAGTTCTTTCGATGCGATGAGAAATTTATATACTATGTACTATGTACTAATATTATATACTATACTTATATATTTATACACTTCGTAGCTTATGCAACTACATGTTCTCGTATATTCGAAGCAAAATATTGTCTTTTCACGGAATCAAATAATTTGCGTCGAACTGATGAAAGTAAGAAATTGTATGTCTCGTTCAATTATATTACATCTTTGCAGCCGCGTTGCAGTTTTTCGATGAACTATATTTTTAAGATAGTCTTCTAAAGGTCAAACATTAACAAGTTAGAGCTACTTGTAAATTTTTCAATAGTGACAGTAACATCAGTTTTGGGGGGGACTTGTATTTAGAAAAAAGTGACGAGAAATAAATAAATAAATAAAGTGTTCAGAATGAAGGAACACGCGTGTTTACAATGATCACCAACAATCTCTTCAGTTGCAAATTCATTTGAAGTATTAATCATAAAGTACCATAACGAATCGAACCAAATCATTCCCGACAATAATCGACAAATATTTCCACTGTTAGAATGGAGGACAACGACGCAGTCCTAACACCAGGCCAGCGGATACAACCCCCGGGAAGCGAACAGATAGTTTCGGACCTGTTGGAGAAGCTCTACAGCCTGAAAGTGACTCGTATAACCGTATTGAACTCCTACGACGATAGGAACTACCACATAATCTGCGAGAATCTTCATAAGAATCCTCACATAGACAGCGTTAGCAAGGACGGCTACGTGTTGAAGATTATAAACTCTCTGGACTCGAAGAACAGTCGCGTGATAGACGCCCAGAACGAAATGTTGATCTACTTGAATCAACGGCGCATCAATTGCCCTCTGCCAGTGAAAAACATGAACGGGGAGTATTACTCTCTTGAAACGTTGACCGCTCAAGACGCCGTAGAGAGCTACGCGGTCAAGCTCCTCGTTTATCGTCCAGGCACGCTGTTGCATCGAGTTCCAATCACTAGCGACCTGTTTCGGAATGTGGGACGTTTCACAGGGAAACTGGACAGCGTGCTGAAGGGATTTTCTCACCCCGCGTACGACGACCATAAAACGCTGTGGATGCTGACCTCGATGCCCAAATTGCGGCAGTTCACCTACGTCGTGAAAGACGACCTTGAAAAGGACTTGGTATATCAGGTGATCGACGCATTCGAGAAGGACGTTCTCCGAGTGATCTCCAAACTGGAGCAGGGCGTGATTCACGGTGACCTGAACGAGCAGAATATCGTGATGAGTTCGAACGGCGAGGACATCACCGCGGTAATCGATTTCGGCGACTCGCACAGGACTTGTTTGATCTTCGAGCTGGCCATCGCGCTTTGTTACATGATCCTGCAAGCCGGAGACATGACCATGGGAAAGTACGTTATCGAAGGCTATCAGGACTTCAGGAAGCTGACAGAGCTGGAGAAGAAGATTTTAAAGGTCACCGTCTGTGCGAGGATATGCCAAAGCCTCGTCATGGGAGCCTATTCCTATCTACACGATCCGCAGAACGATTATTTGTTGATCACCCAGAAATCCGGCTGGGCCTTGCTGAAGAACCTGTGGCCCGTTGGTCAAGAGGAGGTGCTTCGTAGATGGGGCTTGACGAATTGAAGGATTCATCGGCTGTTTAGAATTAGAATGTTTCGTTCCGTTTATATTGCTTAGGTCGATGCGAGCACGGAACCGTTGTCAATTAATCTGTCCAACGAAGAATTCTCTTTCGCGTCATCCGACAAACGCGTGGTTCTTGTAGATTTCGATTCCCATGTATGAATCGGAACGTCGTACATTTTCATTAGTCTTTGAGAGATGCTTAAGAAAGAACGCCGCAAGAGACACAATGTGAATTTCTATTTCGATTATAAATTGCGGTCACATTACGGTTGAGAACCAGTGGCAATACTTCATCGCGTCGGAATTATTTATCAATCGATAACGAAATTGCAGCTCGCGCTGGAGAGGTTCATGTTCGATGCATCAACGTCGATAAGCAAAAAGCAAGAAGCAAGAAGTAAAGAACAAAGAAAAAAGAGCAAAGAGCAAAGAGCAAAGAGCAAAGAGCAAAGAGCAAAGAGCAAAGAGCAAAGAGCAAAAAGTCGAAAGCAAAAAGCAAAAAGCCGAAAGCAAAAAGCAAAAAGCAAAAAGCCGAAAGTCGAAAGCAAAAAGCAAAAAACCGAAAGCAAAAAGCAAAAAACCGAAAGCAAAAAGCAAAAAACTGAAAGCAAAAAGCAAAAAGCCGAAAGTAAAAAGCAAAAAGCCGAAAGCAAAAAGCCGAAAGCAAAAAGCAAAAAGCAAAAAGCAAAAAGCAGAAAGCAAAAAGCCGAAAGCAAAAAGCAAAAAGCAAAAAGCAAAAAGCAAAAAGCCGAAAGTCGAAAGCAAAAAGCAAAAAACCGAAAGCAAAAAGCAAAAAACCGAAAGCAAAAAGCAAAAAACTGAAAGCAAAAAGCAAAAAGCCGAAAGTAAAAAGCAAAAAGCAAAAAGCAAAAAGCAAAAAGCAAAAAGCAAAAAGCAAAAAGCAAAAAGCAAAATGCAAAAAGCAAAAAGCAAAAAGCAAAAAGTAAAAAGCAAAAAGCAAAAAGCAAAAAGCAAAAAGCAAAAAGCAAAAAGCAAAAAAATAGTTCCAGCAAATTTGAATAAGTTGCGCGGTCTGCTTTTGGCACATACTTTCTCCGCGCTGTTCCGCTCGCTTCAAATACCGTTTAAACGAGTTTAGATGTTCATGTTGTTGCAAGAAGATATACAATTCGTCAAACTATTCGGTAGAATAGTTTTTCGAAAAATTCTCGAAGGATCGGCACACGTTGGTTACAGGAGACATTGTCGGTCACCACGCCATTACGATTGTCAATTAAACAAGAGCAATAAAGACAGATCTCATTGATTAATTAAAGTACTGTGCAGTGATATATCCTCTGGTTTATTCGTATTTAGGCAGTTACATATTTACATAGATATAATGAACAATAATGCTCTTCGTATAATAGTGTGGAGTCACTTTACATAACTAGATCGTGGTATATACAAAAATGCAGGTATCGGAAATCATTTCGCGGGGGAACGCGTAGGTTGCTGGCAGACGACATGAAAGAAACACGTTTTTTTTTTCGCGCGATTCAGCTGGATCGAATAACAATTACATTTTCATTTACCCGACTAAAACGTCCGTCGAATGGGTAGATCGATAATGTACAAGAATTTGCTTGCGGATATATCGTTAGGACAATGTATTCTCGATCCTGTATTATTACACACATACCTGCGCTTTATAAGGGTGTCGAAGTTTTGTTCTCTCTCTCTCTTTCTTTTTTTTTCTTCTTTTTTTCTGGCTTTACTTTTGTTTCTCTTAGCCGCGTGCGCTTTCATCTTACTTTTTACGTAGCTTGTAATATATATATTATGTAATATATATATATATATTTTTTTGTTCTTTATCTCGATTTCAATAATATACTAATTTATTTATATCTCGTTTCATTTATATCAGCTCGTTTTGGCAAAACTGTCTAGCTGTGTTGAGGCAAATTCGTTGATAGCGAAAATCTGTTACACAGTGTGTCCGTGGAACCGAGAGTTAAGTTAACCCCGAGACGTTGTCGTCGAGAGAAATGATAGAACGTGGTGGTGGTGGTATGCTTATATCAAATATTCTTATCGGTCGCCAAAGAAACGTTCAACAAGAATCAGATCCCCGTAGAAAGAAACGCGACTGCGATGGACAGCCGAATATGGTAATTATTTGAAAGTTCGCACGCCTCGTCGATTTCAAATCGCCTCGTATCGCGTCGTCGAGATTACGCGATCCGAAACAATCCTTTTCTGTTCAGCATCTGTTTTATTATTATAATCGGAATCAGAAAAATCTAGTCGCTAAGTTCGTACGCCCATTTTTTCGTTTGAATTCGAAACTTTCGTCGTCGCTCGGTTTCGCAATAGAATGGTTGCTTCAATATTTATACAAATATCAAATTAGTCATTTATCAGAAATTATTTAAAGGTTCTGTGCATTGACGTTTTGCATAATCAATTGTATCGACCTCAGCAGCCCTGTGCAAATTTGATGCAACTGAAAATGTAATAATTTAAAATATAATTTAAATATATTTAATAATTTAAATTATATATAAATATATATAATTATATAAATAAATATATTTAATAATTTAAAATATAATAATTTGTACAGTAAATTCTCCTTAATTTTCCTTCAGCTTGTAAACAAAAATGAACAATTTGGGAAGCGGAGATTATTCGAGCCTCGCGCCTCGTTTTCGTAATTGTCGGACAATCGGCAACTATAGTGATGAGCCGCGAGGCTCCAATAATCGTATCTTCGCTTTCCAAATCGTCCATTTTCCTTTTTAAGCTGAAGAAAAATTGCGGAGAATTTACTGTAGTACGTTTACTAGATATTTACTGCAAAATATCGATTATCATCGTGTCACCTGAAGACCAGATCTAACTTACCTCAGCTAGATCTAATTCGAAGGCAACAGATGGTCCGAATAAAAGCTTTTCGTCTCCTTTTTCTGGATCCAATTGAGATTAATTTGAGATTAATTTGGGATTAAGGGCGAAGATGAGACGCGCAGAGAAGCAAGTAAACCTCTAAATAACAATAAAGAGCGTAACACTTGTACCTTTGCGTTTTCATTTCTTCTTTTAACCCCTTAACTTGTACGCTCGTGTTAATTCGATCGCGCTAAACAGGCCAAACTGTGCACACTCGAGATAATTCGAGCGGCGTTATATTTTATGCTGCTATAATTTTTCACACTCGAATATAATCGAAAATTGAAAGTAACAATGTGGAAGCAAAGAAAAAAAATCGTTTTATCGATATTTATCATTTACATGGGATTGTAAGCTATAACACTTATTTATTCAAGAATAAAATATAGCCTTCCTCCATGGAACAAAAGCGCGGTACATCAAAATTGATTTTTTTTGGCCGGTTTAACAAAAAAATCTGTGCGTTAAGGGGTTAAACGTGGAACGTTACAGAACCGTAGAGTTATTCGTTCGTTTAAATGACGATGTTTCAACGATAACAACGCGTAGGAAAGCATTGCCTGGAACGATCATCTCGACACCGTATTTCAAGGCGATCGGAATCCAGCGAGGGGTGCTTCTTAAATATTCACCGTCGATTTTCAATCAGAGGCACGCAAACCCTTTTCAGCGGTACTCGATTAACAATGGAACGTCATGTTAACGAATTTTCGCCAGAGGTTATTAACAAAATAGTATATTACAGTACCTATATATTTTATTGCTTAGACTCTATCGGCTTACGCGCGCCCGACGAGGCGCTCGCAGGCGCGTAATAATTCACGTTTCATTTTTTTCTTCTTTTGCTGTTCGTTTTTCCCATAACTTATATCGTTTAGTAACTTCGATAACACTTATCGTTTCTCATATATTTCTTTCCCCCTTCTTTCTTTTTTTCGCCTTTTTTCGTTCAACTCAACGTCCGTCGTTCGGCCGATTCGAATTTCTAATGGAGCGTTGAAATCAGAGGTAACGTCGCAATAAATACAGATTACATACATAGATCGTATAATAAGTAAATTACATTATACTTCGAGGAAACGTAACAAAGTAACAAACCTGTACGGTAACGGCGGCGGAATGTGCGAAGACTCGTTTTGGGAGAGGGAACGGAAAAAAGTGGTTCTTTGTGCCGGAAGATCGGCGTATAATTTCGGTCCTGCGTTCTGTCCGGATGCTGTTTAATTTGCTGCACACCGATGATGATTCGAATGCCGGTTAGGTTGCCCACGAGTTCGTGTCGATTTTTTTTTTGTTGCAAAGTCCATTGTTAGCAATAATATTTAATCGTTACGCGAACCGTACATTTTTCAGTCAAATAACGAGGAAGCCGCGCAGCACCGATCAAAAGCTGGTTCTCGATCTCGCTGTTCAGCGAACGGTGTTTTCTATGTATAAACAAATCAATATTTTTATTCAACACACTTCAGAGCTATTGTTTTTCTAGCGTTTCTTCTCGATACTCGAAAAGTGTTACTTTTTTGCCACGAATTGCAATCTTTGAAATTTAACGTTCAAGAAAAAACGATTTCTGTGCCTCCATTTAAAAGCTACTTATCCTAACGATTTACATTTCTTAGTTTTGATTTTTATTGTGACTATCACTAGTTTTACAACAAGGAAACTTGAGGCGCCGGTAACTGCGCGACTTTCTCGTGCACGATGTGCGTGGATGCAAACTTAAAAGATGCAGTTTTCACGGAGTAAACATTATGTCACAGTAATTTTTTCTTGTACATAGAAAATTCTTTCTTAATCGACGCACAGATCGTACATAAAAATGGACAATTTGGGAAGAGTGTATACGATTATTCGAGCCTCGCGGCTCTCGTTTTTATAGTTGTCGACGATCTGTAACTATAAATACATAATCGTATTTTCTCCTCTCAAATTGTCCAATTTTCTTTACAATCTAAGCGTCAATTAAGGAGAATTTGCTGTATATATATATAACACGAATATTCGAGCCTTTTATAGTTGTTTATTACCAACATCTATAAAAACGAGCCGCAAGGCTCGAATAATCTTCCCGAATCGTCCATTTTTGTGCGCAATCCGAGCACGAATTAGGGAGAAATTACTGTACTTTTATTACAGGTCATTCCGTAATAATAATACAAATTCGTCATATTTTTGGAAATTGGAGTGCAGAAATGTGACAACAGCCATCGATCGCCTGTTTATATAACATTATTTTTACAGATCTTTTAACACCTCGCCGTACTATGACGAGTGTGACTCGTGACGAAGATTTCCAGCAATAGTCTGTTAATTATAAATATTACTCTGTTTTGTCAAGTTGGAATCTAATTCTATTCTCTCATTATCGATATTTAATAGTTCAAGTAAATGTCGGGACACGACATTATAATATAAATATAATATGATATAATATATTACATATTAATAAAAAAATATAATAATGATAATAATAATAATAATAATAATAATAATAATAATAATAATAATAATAATAATAATAATAATACAATATAATAATAATAATAATACAATATAATAATATACTACTACTACTAATAATAACTATGATAATAATAATAATAATAATAATAAGGAATATAATATAAATTATCTTCTCCTTCTAAGAAATGCTTAAAATCAAAAAAGTTTTAACCATTGTAACTGTGAAGACAATGGTACAGCGAAAGTGTTAAAGTAATATTTCAATGTTTTAAATTTCACTGTATCGACTAACAAGTTACCTTGAAGTGGAACAATCGAATTACATTGTTCCGTACAAAGACTTTGGTCGGACACCGTATATTAAACAGGGAACAGATGGTTTTGGTACTCTACATTTTCTACAGGGTGTCCCAGGTTTTAATGATCGAACTTTGTCAGTATGTTCTATGGCACAAAGTAAGAAAAAAATGTTATGTAAACATAGGTCATATAGAGCTTTATTAAGAAGTTATAACAAAAATTCGGAATAGGAATGGTAATCAACTAAAAAAAAAAATAAAAAATAAAAAGAAATCTTCGATCGATGTCAATCATGTATCGTCAACAACGGTTATTAATACATTTCGAAATGTATTAATAAACACAGCTTACATAAACACACGGCATGCGCTGATCTATTCAAGCCAATGCTCGCAGTAACAGCAAGTTGATTACTATTCCTATTCTGAATTTTTGTTATAACTTCTTAATAAAGCTCTGTATGACCTATGTTTACATAACATTTTTTTCTTACTTCGTGCCATAGAATACGCTGGCAAAGTCTGAACATTAAAACCTGGGACACTCTGTATATTAATTTGTTAGAACCTGGAAGGAGATTCGCACCATGTACTTACTTACAGGATGGCCTGACAAGACAATGTTAGCGAATCACATGCTTAGACATCTGTCGCTTATTTTCGCATACAGGTTTAGCATTTTCTCTGTGTGTGTTCAACCGATCGTGATTTGTAAAGCGACTCGAAGACGCTTCCAATGATTGCATACGGATAGATCGGGACACGAATCGCATGGGCGACCTAACGAGAATTCCATGGTTCAATTAAAATATCTTACGATAATTCGATTCGACTAACAGTATAACAGGTTGTTGTTCCCAGCTTCGAACAGCGATTCGGAAACGCTCTTTCGCTGAGAACGTTGCCTTTATCTCCGCCGGCACTCGGTACATTAATGCCCGATGGGCGCGTTGAACTCAGTCTTCGATTAGTATGAATTACAGCACGCGTTCCCGGATCCGGACCGAGCGATCGAAGACGATCGGTGCGTTGTCGAAGAGAGTACATGTAAAAAAATAAAGCCTCGAAGAATGGAGTTATATTTCGTTTGTGCTGACCTTTTTTTTTTTTACCGCGACATATACGTATTCGGATGAACCGTAGCTGTCGGTAATATGGAACACCTGGTTTCAGAAAGCGCGCCAGACACGGCGGAATCTGTTTTCATTATTTCGCGAGACGCGACGCACGGAATTTTACGACTTGGTGTAATTTCGAAATTCTTGCCAAGAGGCCGAGAGAAACGAAAAATTAGTCGAAAAGTTGGTTGGATTAACGTGGAAAACGAAAGAAAATCCGTCGAGAGGATGGAACAATTTCGCTTTCTATAAAAAATGGATACATATATATATTTAATATATTTATATATAAATTATAATATAATATTATAATATAATATATAATATATATATATATTATATATTATATTATAATTTATATATAAATATATTATATATATTATTATTATAATATTATATATATATATATAAAATAATATTATATAATAATATATATATTTAATATATATATTAAACAAATGATAGAAATGCGAAAATATATTTCCTTTTGATAAAAATTTACCGTAGCCGTCCATGTCTCTTGCGCTGCACACGAATACATGTGCAAGTATTCGCAATTTATCGCAGCGAACTCAAATATTTCGCATCATCGTTATCGTTATCATCTGAAAGCAATCTTTAATCTATTTCAAAAGCGACAAGTGACAAGTTCCAATCGACGAGAACAATTATTTCTGTATAGCCAAGAACAAACATACGTATTTCACGACGAAACGTGCGGAAGTAATACCACGTAATTTAACTTTGAGCGAGCGAACTGTTCGATTTACTTTTTCGAAACATTTTCCACGTCGACAAAAATAGAAACATTTCGCAGTCGATAGAAGATGCAAATATCTGTTGCTTCTGGGAAACTGATATATTAGGTCTACCGGAAAGTTCTGTCCGATAGTGTCACTTCAAGTTTCAATCCGTATGCACATGTTGATTTGAGACATATATGACTATCTCCCTTTATCATTGCATTTACATGCATGTACTCTCCTAAATAAACTGAAACAAAGATGTCTCATGTCATTGTTAAGCGAGACGCGATCGTGAAAACATGGCTACCGATGATAATGCCAGACCACATGCTGCTTCGGTGACTCGTCAGAAAATCGCAGAGCTAGGCTGGGAAATTCTGTCGCATCCACCATACTCCCCAGACCTGGCACCCTCCGATTATCACTTGTTTCTTTCTTTGCAAAACTGTTTACAGGAAAAAAATTCAAAACTGAAGCTGATGTCAACCAAGCACCAGTTGAGTTCTTCGCCTCTAAAAATAAATCATTTTTTAAAAATGGCATTTACAAGTTGCCATCGCGCTGGCAAGAAGTCATAAGTAACGATGGAAAGTATATTCTACAATAAATATTATTAACTGTATGAAAATTGTGTTATATTTCAATTCAAAAACGGACAGAACTTTCCGGTAGACCTAATACAATAAATTCTCCCTAATTGACGCTCAGATTGCGCACAAAAATGGACGATTTGGGAAGAGTGGATACGATTACTCGAGCCTCGCGGCTCTCGTTTTTATAGTGGTCGGCGATCTGTAACTATAAATACATAATCGTATTTTCTCCTCTTAAATTGTCCAATTTTCTTTACAAACTGAGCGTCAATTAGGGAGAATTTACTATACATATATAACAATAATAATTGCCTCTAGAGCTCGTTACTTTTTCATCGAGATTTTACGATGTTCCATATTACCGCATTTACTCTATGTGTGTGTGTGTGTGTGTGTGTGTGTGTGTGTGTGTGAGTGTGTACGTGTACGTGTATGTTCCGTTCGCCCCAGCACCCCGTCAATAGTCTCGTCTCTAACACTTGAATAGCCTTCAGAAGCTCGTCTTTTCACCGTACAATTACGCTTTCTACTATATCCGTTCTCGTCGAACTTCAACAATATAATCTCTCAACTTTGTATCTCTCTTTTCTCAATCTCTTTCTCTCTCTCTCTCTCTCTCTCTTTCTCTCCCTCTCGGTCTCTCGGTCTCTCTCTCTCTCTCTCTCTTTTGGACGAATGCCAGGACTCCCTCTGGTCCCTCCCCCGCCTCGAGGGGCGGCGTGAGCGTGCGCAATTAGGATCGGTGCCAGACTAACGCGTTACACACGTTCGGAAATTATAGCTTTAATTAGCACACAATTAGGAATCATATTCTTATTGGGGCCCGGGAAAGAATCCGGTGCGCGCTGAATACGCTTCGTGTGCGAGGGGTAGTAGTGGTGGTTTTCTCGGGGCGGGGGAGCGGGAGGGGGGGGGGGAGGGGACAATTAGCAGCGCGGGAGTAATTTGGTCGAATTCTCGAATAACTCGCGCATATCGTGAAAGTGTCCGACGAACGTGTTCGAAGATTGGGAACGCAAGATAGGGTGTGGGGAAGGGGGGCGGTCTGATTCGACTCGGTTTCAACCCCTCCCGCCAACCATCGCGTTCTCTCCGCGAACACTTGAATCCTCGGACACGTTCGATCCATGCTCTTTATAACGCTCGTCTCACACCGCGTCAACATTTCGACCTAACGTTTATCCCTTCCGTTTACAACAATAATTTTCTAGCGACTCTTCTCGGGCTTGTCCGATTCCGGGCTCCCTTCCAGCTGACAGGACCGACAGCACTGGAGCCGGTACAGCCGCATCTTGCACAAGGTCAACGATCTTTCCCTGGTGCACAGCTGGGGATGGTCCTTGCAGTCGTCTGGAACGATTTCGAATGTGTTTTCAAATGCGTTCTATAAGTCGATCGACGCTTCGCGAGAGAGAGGGTGTTTCGATACAGGGGAAAGTGATAACGCAATGGAACGGTGTCCTAACAGCGAATAGTACCGGCTTTAAGAATTTAGCAAACAAATACAGCGACTTCCGTTAATATTCGGACGTTTTTAAAACGCGATAACTTCTTTTTAGAATTGGACTGAACGACTTGAATCTTTTTTTAGATGATAGAGGGGCCAGTCTACTAGACTATAAATAGATCTACAGTAATGTCTTCCTAACTGTCGCTCAGATTGCGTACAAGAATGGACAATTTGAGAAGAGAAGATACGATTACTCCAGTCTTGCAGCTCATTTTTATAGTTGTTGACAATTCGTCCACTTTTGTGGACAATCTGAGCGTCAATTAGAGAGATATTACTGTATAGAGTATGAGAACTATATAGAGTGAACTGTAACTAGAATGCTTTTTCTTTAAATTTTGCTATTGCTTAGAATGACAAAATAAAATAAAAGACTGTCGTTTTTTAACTTTTCTATCTGAGCCTATAACGAAAATTTAAAAAGTGTGCCTTTGCGCACAATCCGAGCGTCAATTAGGGGGAGAATTTATTGTATTTCTATGACATTATTTAGCGAAATGCTTTCAGAGCCATAAATGTCGTTATTCGATTATTTAGTTTCAGACCGATTCGTTTCAATTTTCGCACACGTTTCCTTAAGGTCCGTAGAAAACAATGTGTTTAGAAAAGATTTAAAAACAAATGTTCTCGATAAAAAAATATAATACACAGAAAGATATATTATAAAATCTATAAAAATCGGTAAAAAATATCGTCCGATAATGAAATCGATATAAAAATGAGCGCGAATTAGGGAGAAATCTGAGCTGTACAATTAGAGAGAATTGACTGTAGTTGTATCGAATTGCCGAATAGAACCGCGACTAAATCGCCATCTTTATAATTGCCATTTTAGTCAAAATGTTCGCCGAAGATCATCATCTCACCGGGTGTATGAGAACACGGCGGACTTTTGCACGTTTTCATGACAGGAGGTCGTGGGATGTCTCTGCACGCATTGCCAGCTGGTTTCTTCGTCCCGAACCAAACGCACCGCAGGATTCTGTACTTAATCCCGTCTTTCTCGCACGGTGCCATACACTGTGGAAAATCGATTACCGTTCGAATAAAAACAGAAAATTCAATCACCGAAAAGATATTATTAGAAAAGTATTAACGAAAAACCATAACAACAACCGTAACCAGGAGTAGACAGTATATTTGTTATATTGTAGCCGTCATCTATACAGGGTGTCCCAAAAATGTCTCGCAATTCGGAAATAGCAGATTCCTCAGATCATTTGAAACAATTTCTTCCTTTACAAAAATGTTCTCCGAGGCACCGTTAACGAGTTATTAACGAAAAACAGCGACCAATAAGAATCGAGTACGGCTGACGCGAGGCGGCCCAGCCAACCAACATTTATGGACTGCAATTACAAAGTAATTCAATTACATCGCATTCGATTACGTTGCGATTCGCAAATCTGATCTCGCGTTCAATTCAATTACGTTGCAATTATTAATTGCAATTGAAGTAGAATTGCAGAGTGCGATCGAATTGATTTGATAACACCATCTGAACCGGAATCAACTTTGCTATAATTCTATTATACAATTGGGTTTCAGTTGTACAGGATATCCCATAATTATGTCAACACTCGGAACAAATTGATTCCTGAGGTCGTTTGAAGTAACTTTTTCCTTTACAAAAATTTTCTCCGAGGCACCGTTAACGAGTTATTAACGAAAAACATTGACCAATGAGAGGCGCGCTTATTTGGCGCATGGCGGCCCAGTCAACCAGCGCGCGGAGCCCAGTTCCGCTCATTGGCTCGGTCGCCTCGCGCCAGCCGAGCCCGCCTCTCATTGGTCACTGTTTTTCGTTAATAACTCGTTAACGGTGCCTCGGAGAACATTTTTGTAAAGGAAAAAGTTGCTTCAAATGACCCGAGGAATCCGCCACTTTCGGATTGCGAGACATTTTTGGACACCCTGTATATTATATTAGCAAATCAAGGACACGTGGAAACGCACCTCCGACCATTCGCCGACCCTCCATACGCCTTTGCACGCGTCGTTGTAGCACTCTTGCCTCTGCAGGGGCCTGGTGGTCTCGTCGCATTTGCTGGGGTCGAGCAGAGTGACGTTCTGTTGATCGGTCTCCCCGTCCTCGTCCAAACGGCAGGTAACGTCGCGTCTTTGCATCGCGGTCTTCCAATTGAAGCATCTGGACGTCTGGCATGGTGTCCACTCGGTGGTGTGCCATTGAGGACACTCGCCGGAGCCGCAAGACCGCACCTTCTGGACCATCGGGTGACCCGCGTCTTCGCAGAGTTTGTCTCCTATCACCACCCTCGACTGCGACCGCGTCGAGTTTCCAGCTGGTTTACCCGATCGCACCGTGCACTGAGCTCCGCGTATCTTTAGGAAAACGAACGCGTTTTTCAAACCGTACAAATATATTTTTAACAACGCGATGGAACAACGAGATGGACCAGATGCGTAGAAAGTGATTTAATAAATGGTAAAATATGTAATAAAGATAATAATAAAAATTGTATGTGGTCAAATTAAAAGGAAAGAAAATCATCCTTGTTGTTATTATAAAAAGAAGATATAGTATTCGAGGATGATAAGGTATGATATCAGTGATGTTTGATAGCTTTGGTAATAATTATAATAATTAACAGAAAACGAACGCGTTTTTCAAACCGTACAAATATATTTTTAACAACGTGATGGAACAACGAGATAGACCAGATGCGTAGGAAGTGATTTAATAAATGGTAAAATATGTAATAAAGATAATAATAAAAATTGTATGTAGTCAAATTAAAAGGAAAGAAAATCATCCTTGTTGTTATTATAAAAAAAAGATATAGTATTCGAGGATGATAAGGTATGATATCAGCGATGTTTGATAGCTTTGGTATTAATTATAATAACTAATAGATTATGTAATTGATTATCTAACCGATTATATTGTGTAGCACTTTTAACTCGTTCACCGCGACAACTTTTTCATCGTCAATCTTAATCATTAATCATCGTTAATCTTAACATGGAGATATTAAAACAATTTGGAGAACGAAAGTCACCGATTTGACCTAATTATCATGCTACGTACGCTATGGCTTCATTATTTGCAGTCAGAAGTGCGTCGAGCAATGCCAAATGTATTTTTATAATTCGTGCAAGCACTGTATTCTTATAATACAAGAATTATTATATAATGCAAGAATGTATAATGCAAGAATGTATTCTTACAATTCCTAATATTATAAAAGAAGCTTCCATGAGAAATTTCTAGATAAACTTTATTCAAGCATTTATTCTAATAGAAATCCTAACGAAGTTTAAACGAATTCAATCTTGCCACTGTTATAAAACAATATATGTTAGTCACGTTTCACAGTGTTAAACTGCTAATCACCTGAAATCCACCTCTTCCGCAGGTCTGAGAGCACTTCGACCATTCCGTTGTCACCCATTCGAACACCAGGTCTTCCGATGAATCTGCAATAATTAAGATAATACAGTAATGTCTCTCAAATTGACGCTCAGATTACGCACAAAAGCGGACAATTTTGGAAGAAGTGGTACGATTATTCGAGCCTCGTTGCTCATTTTCATAGTTGTTGGCAGTCGGCGACTATAACAAACGAGCGACAAGGCTCGTATAATCGAGTCTCCTCTTCCCAAATTGCCCATTTTCATGCTTAATCTGAGCGTCGGTTAGGGAAACATTATTGTAATACCGTTTGTTTCCGAAACATGGAAAACAGTGAGAAGTGTGATTAATACAGTAAATTCTCCCTAATTCACGCTCAGATTCTACACGAAAATGGATCGTTTGAGAAGAGTTGGTACGATTATTCGAGCCTCGTTGCTCATTTTCATAGTTGTTGGCAGTCGGCGACTATAACAAACGAGCGACAAGGCTCGTATAATCGAGTCTCCTCTTCCCAAATTGTCCATTTTCATGCTTAATCTGAGCGTCGGTTAGGGAAACATTATTGTAATACCGTTTGTTTCTGAAACATGGAAAACAGTGAGAAGTGTGATTAATATAGTAAATTCTCCCTAATTGACGCTCAGATTCTACACGAAAATGGATCGTTTGAGAAGAGTTGGCACGATTATTCGAGCCTCTCGTTTTTATAGTTGTTGATATTACAAAGCTGAGGCAGCTTTCCATGGCCGGAGATCGGTTGTGATTTTGGAGTTTTTGGTAAGAGAATTGCGTGGACTAGTCGACGCCTATGCCATCATCGGTATGATAATGGTACAGCGCCGCTAGATAGGGTAGGTTTTTGTGAACAAGCCGATGTCCGTTTCATCACCGCGGCGCCGCCACAAGGGTAAGAAGTTTCGCGAACTAGCCGACGTCTATTCCATCGCATCCTCTATACAATCTGAGCGCCAATTAGGGAGAATCAACAGTAGCTTCGCAAAAGTTGCAATTGCCAGTTCAAGCGGTCGATTTACCACCGCAATCACGGATTACAAATAAACCCACCTAAAATACTGAGAGTCGCGAGCGAAGCGTCCGCAGTGGTGTTACAGCTGGCCGCCCCGGCGACGTTCAAGGACTTGTTCTTCTTCTCTTCGCTGTCTTCGAGGTCGATCGCTTCTTCGTCCGAGCCGTTCTGAACCTCGACGTTCATAGGTCCCGCCTTTTCCTCCGGATCTTTCTCGGACGCGTTGGACCCCCTGACGCCGGACAACGCCAGCTCGACGAGGTCCTCTTCAGGGTCCCTGGTGCTCGTCCAGGCGAGCGAATCGTCGACGGTGTCGTTCTCCGAGTAAATCTTCCGTTTCTTCATCTCCTCCTCGAGCTCCTCCGCGTAGTCCTCGGTTCTATTCGAGACGCCTTTCTCTCTGCTGTCGGGCTTCTTCTGCGACTCTTCCAGCTCCTTCAAGGACATCGTGGAGAAGACGTGCTCTATCTCGGTGCTAGCACGATGCCCGCGGTCCGACTCCTTGCCACGGGTCTCCCCGCGATTGGTACTCGTGTCCGGAATGTAGAACACCTCCAATCCGATGTCGTCGGCGACGGTCGACGGGACTACGGCGTCTTTAGCGTGCTCCTTCGGCGTTGTGATCGCGTGCCCTTTGTCCGACGACGCGTCCTGCCATTGTCTCTTCACGTTCCTCAGCGATTCCACCACGTAGTCGCTGTCGGAGATCGTCGAGGTCACCGGTGGTGTCTCTTTGCCGGCGGCAGGCGTGATCTTCACCGGGTCGCTGTGCTGCAGTCCGAACATCGTGTCGTCTAAATCGTAGGGATCCACGTCGATGAATATCCTCTCCTCGTCGGGGCCGAACGTTTCGTCTGGGATCGCGGTGTTCCGGTACAGAGTGTCCAGATTGTCCTCCATGTTCTGGTAACGCGGTTGCGTGTGCTTCGTTGGCGCGGCTTCTTTCCGGGTGTCGTCGACGAACGCCACCGGTGCTGTCCTGTGGGATCTGCCGGCGGACGACTCGGTTTGGAACGGCCAGTATTCCTGTTGGGCAAGCGACGATTAGGGGACGGTTCAAATTGTGTTTGTTAGGTTGGCGGGGAACGGTGCAAGATGTCCTGGATGTTGTTAGAATATTTCATTCTAATTAGGAGGATTAATTTTAGTTGGTATATTCGTCGATTACGCGAGGAAGAAATCTTTGGTTGGAACGGAAACGATAGAATTTTGATGAGACGCGAGCATAAGCGGGATTAGGATTTAACGTTGATTTTTTGTTAAATGACATTTTGTATGGGAGAACAGGATCATTTGACCGGTTAGTTATGGAGTCTCCTTTTTAGAGCGCGCACTTATAGTGGGTGCAGAAAGTATTCGTACACCTTTTAAAACAGAATAACTTGTAGAAATATGTATTATATATTTTTATAATTAGGCAGAGGGGTCTAAATTTAGTCTAGTAAGCAGTGACTAAAAGATTATTTCCAAAAATTGCAATTTTTTGGCATAGTAAAAGAATGAGAAAATAATGTTTTTCTTTTTAAGTTTTTTATCCGAGCCTATAACGAGAATTTAAAAAACGCGTTTCGTACATCTCTCGGCAGCTTGTAACTCTGCTGAAAATTTCATCGAAATCGGTTGACCTTGATATGAATTGTAAGCAATAAAAGATCGCAAGAATCTCGCAGTTTTTCCACGAATTTCAACCAAAAGCAAATCATTTTTACATTCTTCAGTGGCCTGTAGCTTGATTATGATTCTTGCAATTATTATTATTATTAATTCTATGCGTATAAGTTACCGAGATCTATAAAATGCATTTTTTTTTTAAATTTTCGTTACAGCCTCAGATAAAAAAGTTGAAAAAAACATCGTTCTTTTCAATCTTTTATCACGCCAACGAATTACAATTTTCGAAAATAATTTTTCAGCCTTTGTCTAGCAAACTAATCACTCTAACATCCCCAAAGAAACTTAGGCCTCTTGGCCCAACTATAATAAAGTTATTACGTTTTAAAAGCGTCGCGAGAATCAAGCGACGACGAGTATACTCGTCAAACACAGCTAATTGGTTAATCGCAAACGATGTCTTTCATAGTTGAGACAGGAAGTTTTCAATCAAACGAGTAAGATACGAAATTGTTAATCCTACGAGTGATGCAAATTTTGCTATTTTGATTGCATTTTTTTATTGCAATCTTTTTATTCCATCAAAGGTGTAGAGTTTCGGCTGGACAAAATTGAAAGAAAAGGAAAAGCTTGATTTATTATTTCTTGCTAATATTAATGTCGCGACGAAGTGGAAGGACCAACGGATGATCAAGATAATGTCGTCAGACACGGAAAGTCCTTTCAATTCAGTCGTCACGCGGTCTCACCTTAAGGCTCGATATAAAATGAGTTAAGTGCGGCACGAGCGTAGAGGCACTTGACGACGCAGTCGATTCCACGGATTCGTGGTATCCAGGCTGACATATGAAATGTCCGTCAAAGATAGTCCAGAAATATAGCAAGCAGGAAAGTAAAGAATCGTCGGAAGAAGATTAGTCTCACCGGCTTTTTTTTCATCTCGGAAATACCGGGATACCGGCAAGAGGGATCAAACTTTATCAATTTTTCTGCGTCGGTGTCGGAACGAGGTTTCATAACTTCACGCGACGCTTCTATGCGTATTTTTATCCATCGATCTGCAACATTTCATCGAGCTTCGAATATCTTATTGTTACTTTTTATACAATAATATAAAACAGCTGTCTTTTGTGCTCCGTAAATCTACGGGGTGTCACGCAATGTCTCGTAATCAGCAAATGGAGGGTTCCTGAGGTCATTTGAAGCAACTTTTTCCTTTACAAAAATTTTCTCCACGGCTTCGTTTACGAGTTATTAGCGAAAAACAGTGACCAATAAGAGGCGAGCACGGCGGGCGCTCCGCCGTTGCGGGCCAATGCCGCGTCGCGCTGGTCGACTGACGCGGCGGTAGTGGTCGCGAGGGCGGGGCGCCAGCCGTACGCGACCTCTCATTGGTCACTGTTTTTCGCTAATAACTTGTAAACGAAGCAGCGGATCGCATTTTCGCTAAGGAAAAAGTTGCTTCAAATGACCTCAGGAAGCCGTCATTTCTAGATTACGAGAAATTTTTGGGACATCCTGTAATGTTAAATTATAGGCGGCGGTAGAGTAGTAATTTAAAGCCAAAGATAAGTTTAAATTTAACTAGGAATAGTTGCACGGTCGACGCTTTGGCCATCCGTGCGTTATACCGACGCAAAAAAACTGACAAACTCTGATTCCTTTTCTTCGAGAAAGCCAATTATCCGTCACCTTGCTTAATTACCTGATTCTGAGAAGTTACTGTCTGCTCTTTGCGCAAGTCGGTCGAATCTGGTGGCGTGGGATTAGGTTTTTGTTTCTTCTGCGGCTTCTTCGTGGGCTTGTTGTTCGGATTGATCTCCTCGCTGTCGATCGGAATGAATCGATTCCCGTAGGCGGCTGCAGAAAGTTCACGGTAAATCATATATTGATATATATTACGTGTATTTATTAATTATGTTATATACAGGGTGGTCCATCTAAATAAGGCCACCTAAATATCTCCTCTAGTTGCGGAGGTACAAAAAATCTTTTTTATACTATTTCAATGGTTTGGAAAAATCATCGTATTGCAAACAAAATTTTGTTATTATAGCACCTAATATAAGAATATATTAGAGGAGAGATAAGATATATTAGAAAGATAAGAATATATATATTATATATTATATATATGTATATTTTATATATATTATATATTATATATTAGGTGCTATATGTATATATATATTAAACAGATAAAAATATATCAGAATTATTAATATATTATAAGAATATATTTATAATTATACGCATTAATTTCTACCAAAAGAATTTGGTAGAAATTAATTCTTCAATTCTAAACTTGTCACAAAATATCTTTTTAGCGCATTAAATAAACACGTAAACGTGTACCACCGGCATGGAACATCTTAATAAATTGTCAGTATTTCGCTTCATAAATTCAACGATGATGAAATGAAAAATCTGAAACCGTATCGACTGCTCTGATTGCGCGAGTATTAACAGACAGCTAAGCAGCTAAATTGTCGATGCGAGCGCTGGACAATTTAGCAGTTAGCCAAGCCGATTGTTAATACGATATCGATAAATCTAGACAATTGGAACGTGAACAAATTCGATGTCGTTGTCGTTGGTATAATTTACCTGTTCGATCGGTGTACAAACTTTCTCCCGAATTCGCTGGCGCCGAGTCCAAGTTCGCGTTCCGTTGAAGATAGACGGAATTACTTAATCGCAAATACTCCTCGCTGCTGATCTGCTCTTTCGTGCGAAATTTTACGATAAGCTGCGTCTGCGCGTGCGAATTTCCCGCTGCAACACAAACGGTGATCCACGTTGAATCCATCTGCGCGACGTTCGACTTTATCGGTGTCGGAACAATACGCGGTTCGAAGCGCGAGATCTGAGAGTTCCTTTGTCGCGACAGATCGGTAACGATGTGCAGTAAATTCTGCCTAATCGACGCTCAAATTGCGCGCAAAAGTGGACAATTTGGGGTAGAGGAGACACGATTATTCGAGCCCTGCGGCTCGTTTTTATAGTCGTTGACAATATCTTCTGGTTCGTTTTGCGAGCAAATGTAAATGAAAGCAAAATGGAATGTTTAAGAGAAACGAATTTTGTTGCCGCGTCATGACCACGATAACCATGACAATAAATTAATTATTAGTAACTTTCATCGAAAAATGCCAGTTTGGTTGGCGAAATTGAAACCGGAAGTTTAATACGAAAATTAGCATGTCTCCTCGCATTTGCTGTTACCGAAATATTAGCTTTTTTTTTTCTTTTTAGATTGTTTTTTTTCCACACTAATTGCGAGTTTAACGCTATAGCGACTTTGATGTTTATGAGTGATTTTAATACAACGAAAATAAAATTGTTTATATTTCTACCATATAAAATTTGCGACAACTTTGCAACGAGACGATTTGACAACGTTGACGCTTTATGTATAACGTTCTCATACGTGAAATTACGTAAAATGTTAACGAGATCTACCTAAACACGCGTAAACACCGGAATCGGATGCCGTGATGTCGTTTATCTTCAATGCTCCCTTCCTGCTGATCTTGTACTTCCTCGATTTCCTTAATTCTTTATTATCCTTAGTCCATATGATCTGCGCCCTGAGAACATTTCCATTTTAGATAAGACATTTATGGACTGCAATTACAAAGTAATTCAATTACATCGCATTCGATTACGTTGCGATTCGCAAATCTGATCTCGCGTTCAATTCAATTACGTTGCAATTATTAATTGCAATTGAAGTAGAATTGCAGAGTGCGATCGAATTGATTTGATAACACCATCTGAACCGGAATCAACTTTGCTATAATTCTATTATACAATTGGGTTTCAGTTGTACAGGATATCCCATAATTATGTCAACACTCGGAACAAATTGATTCCTGAGGTCGTTTGAAGTAACTTTTTCGTTTACAAAAATTTTCTCCAAGGCACCGTTAACGAGTTATTAACGAAAAACATTGACCAATGAGAGGCGCGCTTATTTGGCGCATGGCGGCCGAGCCAAGGAGTGGCGGAGGCTCGGTTCCGGTCATTGGCTCGGCTGCCTCGCGCCAGCCGCGCTCGCATCTCATTGGTCATTATTTTTCGCCAATAACTCGTTAATGGTGCCTCGGAGAAAATTTTTGTAAAGGAAAAAGTTACTTCAAATGACCTCAGGAATCACCCTCTTCCGGGTGTTAACATAATTAAGGGACACCTTGCATCTAGTTCGTTTTTACTCTCTAATGAACGAAATGCGAATTCAGAATTGTTTTTAGTCAAGCAAATCGTGTCGTTTAGTTATAGCGTTGTTATAACTATAACAATATAGTTATAATGATACATTATATAGATAAATATTAAGTCGAATTAATAAATTAAACTATTATGATTATATTATAAATAATATAATAATATTATACTATAAAATAAACTATTCCCTTTGCATATTTCAATATTGTTTAAAAACAACGAGCGTAAACAGCGTAAAAGAAACTTTCGAGTGAACTAATATCTAAGCTATGGTCATGACAACGGGAATTATCTAATGAACGATTTAATTAGAGGGTTTCAGTCGCGTAATTCGATTCACAACGTAACAGAAGTACAATGTAATGAGATTACACAACTGACATAGCACAAATGTGCGAATCGTGTGGATTTACTTGTCGAACTTCCTGACGGGACATCGAATCTTGATGAACTGCGTCCCTTGAAAGACTTTCGCGGTACCGCCGATCTTCAGATCCACTTTCGCGTTCAGCTCGGTTTGATTGTACGTGGTGTTCTGACTGGAAATGATCGGCAAGGAACCAGCGTCCATGTCGTGACAGGCTCTGGTGTTACAGGGCCTCTCGGTGGCTGGTTTCTGCGACGAACATTCGCGATCCTCTCGACTTTGTTCACGTCCCTGGGCCATTATTTGGCCGCACGACACTTTCCGTTTCATCACGCCTCCCCCGCAAGTTTTGGAACACTGCAAAACGTTTCGAATTACCATTTTCAAAATTTTTACACTCCAAAAAGTAGTGATAATACTCCTCGGGGCGAATCACGTGAGGGAAGCTAATATTTTCTAATTATTAATTATTACTAATTATTTCGTATTTTCATATTATTTATGAACTCAACCTGTTCATTTCTAGCGACAATCATAATTTTATCAGTTAATTTTGTGTACACGGTTGTTCGAAATTACAACGCGTAACATTCAAAAGGTTTTCTTCCATATGTTGCTAATTTTGCGTCTACTGGGCACCGGAAGACTAATTAATTGGCTTTTCAATGAACACGCTGCGTCAAAACGAAGTTTCATAATTTTCTCCTCGGTCGAATTTGCAAATATAAATGATTAAATTATTTCTACTCTGTTCAATAATGCGACAGAAAATTCGAACTATATCTGCCTACGATTTTGTTTTTGGGTGTCCCAAAATTATGATACTTCCGGGAAATAAGAGATTCCTGAGATCATTTGAAGTAACTTTTTCCTCAGCGAAAATGCAATTCACGGCTTCATTTACAAGTTATTACCGAAAAATAGTGACCAATGAAAGGTGAGATATGCTGGCGCAAGGGCGGCCGTGCCAATCAGCGGAACTGGGCTCCGCGCACTCGTTGGCTGGGCCGCCGCGCGCCAGCCGAGCTCGCCTCTCATTGGTCAGTGTTTTTCGTTAACCCTTTGCACTCGAATGGCGACTCTGAGGCGCCACTAAAAATTGGTGTACTATTTTTCAAAATCATTCTAAGAGCATCGGACTCGTTTCTACTTGAAAAGAAACTATTAAAATTGCATTGTACTTGTCAACAGGCTCAATTTCATGTGCATAAGTCGCAATAAATTATATAAAATAGAACTACTGTAGATCAGAAGTCATGTTTTGGATTTCGAATTCGAATAGCTTCGACCGCAAAGGGTTAATAACTCGTAAACGAAGCCGCGGATTGCATTTTCGCAAAGGAAAAAGTTACTCAGAATGACCTCAGCTACTCCACATTTCCGTATTGCGAGACATTTTTGGGACACCCTGTATATATTCGCTTCCGTCGTGATTATCACGACGAAGCCACGAACACGTGCATCGAGGTGTACCGACGCGATCGTGGAAGAACAAAAGAAATTACACATACCTTGCCCCATTTTCCGACATTCCATTTCACGGGACAGTCGAACACGTTGCAGTATTGTCTGTCGGCCGGCGGTGGCTGCGGGCACATCTTGTTCGGCACTGGCACCGTCTTACCTGTGGATCCTCTAGTCACCTCGTGTATACAGGTGACGTATCGCGTTTGTATTCCGAGACCGCACGGGCTCATGCAGGTCGAAAACTCGCTTAAATTCCATCTGCGGACGAGACAATCAGTCGCAACGATCAAATTCCACTGCACCGAAATATTTACGTTCGAAAATGCTCGTGTTTATTGAACACGGTCAACGCTTGTAAATCGGACGTGTCCGATTACACGTGTCTATATTATGTTATTTTTTCTATCGACTATTTCACGCAGTTCGAGATCTAATCCGTTAATTGTTATTCGCGGTAGTAACTGTGTAACGAGTTTCATGTTTCTGTTCACGATTCTCAGAAAAGCGGAGGCTATTACCGTTTTAACAATACTCGAATAAAGATCATTATTGTAAAAACGTTGGCATTACCGAGTACAGTTGATCGTTATTCTAAAAATAAGCTTTCCGACGACTGTAGTTAACCGTTCGCAGATCTTACGAATTTACAATAAAGATTAGTGAATAAAATACGAAATAGCATAAACTCGGAGAAATGAAAGATTGCAACTGTTTTCAATTTCGCGCGATGGTTAAGGTTATTTGATAATTTTTGTAAAAACCATTTTATTTAAGTATTTAAATATTAATGTTATAAATATTATTTAATATTATATTTAATATTAATATAATATTAATTATTATAATATTAATATAATATTATATATAAAATATAATATTATTTATTATAATATTAATATAATATTATTTAATATTATAAATATTGTATTTAATATAATTATTTAATATATTAAATATTATATTGTTGTAATATATCCCATTGTTACGTTCGCACTGAAAGGGGTGATTCCTGAGGTGATTTGAAGTAACTTTTCCCTTAGCGAAAATGCAATCCGCGGCTTTGTTTGCGAGTTATTAACGAAAAACAGTGACCAATGAGAGCCGAGATCAGCTGGCGCGAGGCGGCCGAGCCAATGAGCGGAACAGGGCTTCGAGCGCTCGTTGGTTCGGCCGCCTCGCGCCAGCCGAGCTGGCCTCTCATTGGTCACTGTTTTTCGTTAATAACTCGTTAACGGGGCCTCGGAGAAAATTGTTGTAAAGGAAAAAGTTACTTCAAATGACTTCAGGAATCGTCCCCTTCCGGGTGTTAACGTTATTATGAGACAACCTGTATAAATCGTGCGAAATCTGAGTAAATCCAACATTATTATTAATATTATTATTATATTGTAAAATAATGTACTTATGTACTTGTAACGAAGAAAATTAACGAATAAATTAATAATCAAGAAAACGTAGCTTTTTAACGAACTTCGTAGGTTGATATACTTCACCTCGGAGGACAAGGATGATCGTTGCAAACCCTTACTCTTGCTTCCGGTTTGGTCTCCGCGGTGCACAGCAATGGTATCACAGTTTTGCCCGTGTCGTCCTGTATGCAATTTATTATCAAGTCCTGCACACCTAGAACATCGAAATGTCCAGTTTGATGTACCGTATCCGTATAAAGCATTCTCATCAAGGATTTCTGTCGTTACGACGAGCAGATCGATACGAATCGCAGCAGCCCCTTTTATGCATCGATACGGATATACCGGACCGCCGCTCGGTGCAATTAATAGCACAATCTCGTCAAATTATTCGGAACAGTTAAACGCTCCCTGGGAAACGAATCCCAGATACATTCTGTTAATCCTTTCGGATTTGATTTTCGATAATACCCTGACTTATGTTCCCGGCTGATTATCGTCGACTGGAGTACACTATTTATGGAACACTAATGATCGCGATCGGAAGTAGATAATTCCACTGAAAGGTCCTACGTGCCTCGATAATGGTCCTTGTGAAATGGTAATTTTAATGAACTTTCGTTAAATTAATACTCGATTTCCCTGGTTTTGATTGCCGCCGGGCACTCTTCAGTCCCGCGACCATAACTGCCGACTTCCTCGTTAATTTAATAATCCACTTTGTTTTGCTGTTTTTTCTTTTTTTTTTTTTTTTAATAAGCGTCCCATAACTTTCGCTTTCTTTCGCCATTAATCGATATTTTCCGGAAACGATATTCGCGTTCTCGTTTATTCTAATAATGTATGACGCTGTAACTGTTCCGAAGGTAACAAATTCTCCCTAATCGATGCTTAGAATGGACAATTACTAAGAATGGACAATTTGGGAAGAGGAGATGCGATTTCTATAATTGTTGACAATCGGTAACTATAAAAACGGGCCACTAAGGCTCGAGTAATTATTCGATATTGTATCTTCTCTTCTTAATTGTCCATTTTTTTGTGCACAATCCGAGCGGTAACTAGCAATTAGGGGGAGAATTCACTGCATTTCTACGACATTATTTAGCGAAATGCTTTCAGAGCCACAAATGAGCCGTTTATTTTGAAAGTGACATAAGTCACTTTGTTTTTAAGTCGATATATTTAAGGGTTTGCATTTTAACACGTTTAAAAATATGAATGCTAAATTTCGAGAAGATTTACTTGTATTTGTTATCTCAGGATACTGATATTTTTCTCAGTATAAATAATTTCGAATAAACATTAAAAAATCAACACTTTTCATTACGGTCAAGTGATTTATGCCACTTTCAAAATAAACGGCTCAAATATCGTTATTCGACTATTTAGTTTCCGACCGATTCGTTTCAATTTTCGCACACGTTTCGTTAAGGCCCGCAGAAAAACACTAACGCGTCTAGAAAGCCTAGCTTAAAAAATGCTGAAATGAACAAGAAAGATAAAGAACATTGTCTATAATGAAATATACTATACAGAGTGTCCCAGGTTTTAATGTTCAAACTTTGCCAGCGTATTCTATGGCACAGAGTAAGAAAAAAATGTTATGTAAACATAGGTCATACAGAGCTTTATTAAGAAGTTATAACAAAAATTCAGAATAGGAATAGTAATCAACTTGCTGTTACTGCGAGCATTGGCTTGAATAGATCAGCGCATGCCGTGTGTTTATGTAAGCTGTGTTTATTAATACATTTCGAAATGTATTAATAACCGTTGTTGACAATACATGATTGACATCGAGCGAAGATTTTTTTTTATTTTCTATTTTTTTTTAGTTGATTACCATTCCTATTCCGAATTTTTGTTATAACTTCTTAATAAAGCTCTATATGACCTATGTTTACATAACATTTTTTTCTTACTTTGTGCCATAGAATATACTGACAAAGTTCGAACATTAAAACCTGGGACACCCTGTAGAAAATGTAGAGTACCAAAACCATCTGTTCCCTGTTTAATATACGGTGTCCGACCAAAGTCTTTGTACGGAACAATGTAATTCGATTGTTCCACTTCAAGGTAACTTGTTAGTCGATACAGTGAAATTTAAAACATTGAAATATTACTTTAACACTTTCGCTGTACCATTGTCTTCACAGTTACAATGGTTAAAACTTTTTTGATTTTAAGCATTTCTTAGAAGGAGAAGATAATTTATATTATATTCCTTATTATTATTAAGTTATATAAGTATAAGTTTGAACATTAAAACCTGGGACACCCAGTATACAAAAAGACATCAAATCGATAGAAATCGGTATAAAAAAGTATCATCCGATGAAAGAATCGATGAAAAATATCCAATAAAATCGGACTCACCTCCCAAGCAGGTGGCGCTGCAAGGCGCGTAGCCAGCTTCCTTCCACGAGTAGGTGGTCTGCACGTCGCTCCCGGCGGCGACCTTGATCCGTGACTCGTATCCACCACCGGAGCTGCCCGCGGACGATCTGTAGGTGTCCGTCAGGCTGGGCTCGGCGTAGCCGCTGTCGCCGACCGCATCGATGCCGTAGGAGAGGCTGTTCTCAATTATTCCGCATGGATCCATCACGCATTTCTCGGTCTCGATCGGCTTCGGGCCGGAGCACTGCCGGTCCGGCAGATCGGCGATGGTCCGACTGAACTCGAGGAATATTTTGCAGCGTACGTCGCGACGCCGGATCCCCTCGCCGCAGGTGACGCTGCACGGCGACCAATCGTCGGCGATGAACCTGGAGGGTCGCATTGTTTTGATGACTCGCGTACGAAACACCGGCCGCCGAAATTTCGGTCCCTGCATTTCGGGCTGCAGCGGAGTCCGTTCCAGAATTCTGCGCGGTTTACCTTGGTCTCCCGCTCGAATTGGGCTTCTCTGAGCCAGGCATAGGCACCCGAGATACTCGCTACCGATCGAACTCTGACGGAAATCTACTTATCAGATCGTGCCATAAGCTTCTGTCGCTCTATACTCTTCGCGGTGTAAACACGGAGCGATTGGTGGTCGAAGAAAAAGAGTTCAAATCTTCAGGGACGGCGGACGTATAGTCTTCGCGCGACAAGAAGGCACCTTCGCTGTTCGCTTCCCCCTCCTACTAGCTGCCCCACTGCCGCAGCTGTCGGCCGCTAGCGGCCGCCGTCGGCATCCGTCGCCATTCTCGGCCGCTAGCGACCGATCGCTGCCACACTGTCGCAGCCGTCGGCTGCTAGCGGCCGCCGTCGGCATTCGTCGCCGTTCTCGGCCGATAGCGACCAACAGTTGCGGCAGTGGGGCAGCTGCCGATAAGTGGGCAAACGTAAACGAAATCTCGAAATCATCTGTCCGCAGATATTTAACCCTTTGACATACAAATAAAACGGAATTTGAAAAATACTATTTAATCTGGTTCGTCTGAACAGTTATGTGCAAGTCGTAAAAGAGAATGCGTTATTATAACATTTAATCAGGTCGATATATAATGTTCATGGAGAACGATTAAATAACATTATGAAATAACAATTTAATAGTTCTTTAAGTTATGAAACATTTCAAAAGATTTTGGTATGTGTAGTATACTTATTATGTATTATATTATTATGTATATGTATTATGCTTATACACAATAATTACGGGGATTATTTATAATTTTTACTAAACTCAAATATTGACTAGTATGGCATTCGCCATGCGAGATCACTGCTATACTGAATACTGCTTTCAATGTGCTTCTTTCTGATTTACTGATTCGTGGATGCAACTTCGTTATTATTATACTGTCGAGAAGGTGGTAGGGAGGGGGGGGGGGGGATCTTGAACATTGCGAACAAACCAGAATCGACGCACGAGTAAAGCAACTGAGTGTGTGTGTGTGTGTGTGTGTGTGTGTGTGAGTAATCTAATAATATGCTATATTATAATAATAATAATAATACTATAATAGTATAATATTATTATATATTATATATTATACTATACTATAATACTACTGCTATAATAATATACTGCAAGGCGTCCGCCGAAAACAGCCCTCGACTTGTTTAAACTCGTCAAAGTCTACAGTGGCACGTGAAATGAACGACGACCCCAACTAGTCATTGTATGTCAAGGGGTTAAAAGGAAAGTGGGTGATCAGGAAGTGGCGCGCGAACTTATGGCACGATCTAATACACAGGATCATTCTACGCGCTCCGGAGCGTTTCAAAAGCCCCCATGCCTGCTCTAAGGTGCTAGGCTTTCCGATTTTTCTATTTGAAAGACGAATTTTTCGAACTTGTCTCTGCCAAACTCTCGAGCTTGTCGAGGTCCTTGCGGTCGTCTCAATTCGGAGATAGCTCGCAAAGAATTGATCTTTCAAGGTGTTCTCTACTGTATCAACACAATTACCTCCGTTTTGGGAACAGTTTCTAACAATTATGCCGACACGAGACATCGTTCTTAACGCAGTCGATCGTTCCGTTCGAAAGTTCGTCTCGAATCTTCTACGCGAATTCAACGAAATCAATTCTATGAAACGTGGAACGAACGTTCGAACAATTTATTACAGTTCGTTCGAAGATAATTTATGTCAATATACAGAGTGTCCCGAAAATGTCTCGCAATCCGGAAATGGGAGGCTCCTGTGGTCATTCGAAGCAACTTTTTCCTTTGCGAAAATGTTCTCCGAGGCTTCGTTTACGAGTTATTAACGAAAAACGGTGACCAATCGCAGAGCGAGTGCGGCCGGCGCTCCGCCCTCGCGGCCAATGCCGCGTCGTGCCGGCCGTCTGGCGCAGCGGCAGTGGTCGCGAGGGCGGGGCGTCAGCCGTGCGCGATCGCTCGTTGGTCACCGTTTTTCGTTAATAACTCGTAAACGAAGCCGCGGATCGCATTTTCGCTAAGGAAAAAGTTGCTTCAAATCACCTCAGGAATCTCCTACTTTCGGATTACGAGACATTTTTGGGACATCCTGTGTATACAGAAACCACGCGCACCGTGCATATTTCCGGAGCGAGTTACCGTTCGGTGACGGTACTTCGGCGGATGGTGCTGCCGTAGCGAAAGGGTTAAACGTCTGTCCACGTCGGAATCTACGCGACAAACCTTCCAAGAGGAATGACCCGATTCTATCCGTTATCACCGCTTCGCAATCTGTCCTAAAATATCAACGAACGACGCGGAGAAAGCTCGTGTCTCCCAGTCGGTTCCGATAACAGAGGTTCTACCGTGTTCACCTAGGAACTCTACCGTTCCAGCTAGCTGCTAGTTTACCTTCTCTGTCCGACATCGACCGACCAAATACCTTTTTTGCGACGGGAGGAGAAGAAGTCAATATGTATTCGGGCCGGAAAGATGTGTTCTTAATGGCTCGCGAGCGGGGAGCCTGGAGAAATAATTGAACAATCGCCGCGACATAATACGACGACGGTATTCGGAGCGGCGCGGCTCGAGGCGGGCACAGTTATTCATTGGTCCCGGTGCTCGTAGGAAATCGCGATAAATCAACGAACATGAAAGGAGCTGATTCTACGCGAGCGCATTCGTCTCTTTTTATTCGTTGGACAAACGTCGGCGACGCGACGCGGCGCGACGCGGCGCGGCGCGCACAGAGCGCGCGGAATTTATTGGCCCCTCTGCAGCTATTCGTGTAGTTCCTAAAGCGACGCGTGCACGTCTCTCTCTCTCTCTCCCTCTCTCTCTCTCGCGTCATCGATTAAACTGAATAAATAATGCTTGGTTATTCGGGAATCAGCCTTTCAGCGAACGATGGAGCCGTTTCTCGGTCCTCGTTCACTCGACGCGATCTGAGAGAAACCCCTCGAAATCCTCGAGTGTCTATTTTTCGGCCGAGCCCGCGAATCAATGATCCTTGTCGTCGATAATCTTTTTTAACCCTCCGCTTTCACCACTCTACGACCGGCTAGAAATCGACTCGAGTTTCTTTCTTTGCCCGTGGAACGTTTTTCAAAAGCGCCTAGCAATTTAGTTGGTATTCTCTTTCGCCCGAGACTTTTTTTTCAATCGGCGCCGCGATCGAGATAATTCGTAATTATTGTAATGCACGAACAGGATTTTAGGGACGATTATTGGACAACGGATACGGTACAGTAATTTCTCCCGGAAATGGCTAATCTTTGGGGTGCTGCGAATTTCATTGTGACAGGCCTACGATCATGAGATTTATTGCTACGTCGATGCCAAGGGTTGTTCCGGAAGACAATGCAAAATGGTCTGTTAGGGTGGTAGAGTAATTTCTCACTAATTCGCGCTTTTATTGTTATCGATTGTCGATAACAATAGAAAAGAGACGCGAGATTATTCGAATAATCGTATCTCCTCTTCTCAAATTGTCCGTTTTTGTGCGCGATCCGAGCGCGAATTAGGGAGAAATTACTGCGTTACGTTTTTGATATCTGATTTAACTCTTTAAATTTTAATTGATAGAATAAACGAATTAGATTAGTATTATGTTATTAAATAAATTAAATTAGTATTATTAATACTATATAAATACTATACAAATTAAATTAAATTAATGTTATTAATATTATATATAAATTAAATAGAATAAATATATTAAATAATATATAAAGTATAAATTATAAATTATAAATAAAAACTGTGGCCTCCGAATTGCTTTCGAATCGTGTCACGTGGCCTCCGAATTGCCTTAGAATCGTGTCAAGTGTCCTCCGAATTGCCTCCGGATCGTGGCAGAAAATTAGAAACGAAAAAGTCAAGTCATCCTTTTCATTCTAGTATTATTATATATTCATTTTTGCCGACTGCCCCTAGTTTCTAATAAAAACGAGCCACGAGGAGAATCGTGACTCAGTATTCCCAGATCTGCCGGTTTCAATTCCGACCTCCGAACATTTCACAGGAGAAATTACCGTATCTTCGTAAATCTCGACGCCAGCTGTACGCATCGCTCCAAAAAAAATTACCAAGAATTTCGCTGCTTAAGATAATCGCCGGGTGAAAAGGCGGAATCGCGACGCGAAATTTTGTCCCGAAGAAATTTCTATGGGGGGTGGGGGGAGGGGCCTCGAGAACCGCGGCTCGCGTATCGTCGACCGCGTTAACGGAATTCCCGAATCGCGATCGTTCCATTTCATTGAACAAGATGTATCTGTGCGAAAGAGAGGGACGTTGATCCTCGCAGGAAGAAGAATCTGGATGCAGGAACCTGCGTAAAATCCAACAGGCGAGCACGTGTAGACAGTTCTACGCTATAAATTATGCATGCTAAGCCTACCGGGGTTACCGTGGAATAACGCAAGCCAGAAAAAGGGGGTTTCAGGGGGAAGGGGTGGGGGAGGAGAGAACATCGGCGAAGAAACGGTGTACGATAATAGTCCCACGTAACATTATCATCGTAAGTCTATGCTAATGCTTGTTCTACGGCATTCGCGTTATGCGCTAATTAAATCACGGTAAATCTCGTAATCTCATAAATGCATTAGGAGCAAGAGGCAGGAAAACGTTAAGCGAAAGAAAGAAAAAGGAGATCCCAATAGAGAGCGAGAGAGAGAGAGAGAGAGAGAGAGAGAGAGAGCTAGAGAGAGAGAGAAGGAGGAAGAAAGAGGAAACTGAGGAGATTAAGCTACGTTGAATTTCAGCGGCGGCGGCGGCGGAGAGAGGATCGGGCAGAGTTGGAAAACTGTTGCGCGCGTCAGCAGAAAATGGAGACCGTCGCGAAACTATTCTCCCTCGGCTCGCCAAAAAATTCCTATTCTCTTACGAGAGACCAACGAAATAAACATTACCATTAAATGAAACTACTAATCGCCTTCTTTTACGGAATCTCTTGCTGACGCACCCTATCCGGCGGGGGGGGGGGATGGGGGTGCGGCTTGTTTTTCTTCCCCCGACCGACGATGGAATAACAGAGATTCGTTTATGAATCGAAGTTTAATCCTTGAACGAACTTGAATAATTTAACGAAACTCGGCCGACGTGTTCAACTTTTGTTATGCATTTAAAGATAAACATGAAGATTCATAGTCGATTCGATATTACAGTAAATTCTTCACAATCGACGCTTATATTGTGTGTAAAAAAAATGGACAATTTGTGAAGAGTTTGTCCCCTTTTTTGAAAAATATAGCTTCGACTTTTACAGTGTTTTATATATGTTCCATTCATATACTGCAAATTTTCTCTAATTGACGCTGATATTTTGCAAAAAAGGAATTGAAAATTTGTGAAGAGTTTCTCCTCTTTTTTGAAAAATTTAGCTTCGACTTTTACAGTGTTTTATATATCTTCGATTCAGGTATCGTAAATTCTCTTTAATTGACGCTGATATTGTGCAAAAAAAGAATGGACAATTTGTGAAGAGATTCTCCTCTTTTTTGAAAAATTTACGACTCATATACTATAAATTCTCTCTAATCGACGCTCATATTTTGTAAAAAAATGGACAATTTGACAAGAGTTTTTCCCCTTTCTCGAAATATTTCGCTTCAACATTTACAGTGTTTTATATATCTTCGATTCACGTACCGTAAATTCTCCCTAATTGACGCTGATATTGTGCAAAAAAATGGACAATTTGGCAAGAGTTTCTCCGCTTTCTCGAAATATTTAGCTTCGACTTTTACACTCTTTCGTATATCTTCGATTCACATACCGCCCCACACGTCTCGAATAAATAAAGTTTGCAATATTAAATATGCAACATAAAAAAAATGTAACGCTCAAATTTATACGCCACAATGATCACGCGTTCCATGCATCGTTTATTTCCCAAAAATGATCGCGCTTCGACATAATTGATTCCACAATAAATCGCCGGTCCATTTTTGCAATTCGTTCGAATGTTTACTCGCCGCGTGCGCAAGTTAACTATTTCACAAACTATCGAAAAGTGGCCCGCTCAAAAAACCGCACCCCTCGTCGATTCGTCTCCGGCAAAAGGGATCGATGAGCGAACAGGGCGAAGCGGGGGTTGCGGGCTGAAGCGTTCAGGCTAAAGTCATTTTCGGGGGAGGCTGCGGGGCGTGCGGTCGGTGTAGGTGGTGTATGCTTTTAAAACTTAGCCCTGATTTCGTCGTGAAACGGGCGGCGGCGGTCGGAGGACTTCGCAGACCCGCGGCGAGTTGCGAAAGCGTGCGAGGAATTCAACGCGAGAGGCGACGCGCGGGGGTGTGCGCGATCGTAAGGAGGGAGGTTTCGGTAACACACAAAAAAAAAAGAAAATAGAGGATAATTCGAAGAAGACGGCACTGGGGAGTGCGTCCCGTCTGGGTGTCTTTGGAAGCCGAGGGACAAGGGGGAACGTAAACAAACGGAGGGAGAAGTAGAAAGAAGAAGAAAAAGAAGAAAAAGAAGTAGAAGAAAAAAAAGAAAAAGAAATAGAAGAAGTAGAAGAAGAAGAAGAAGAAGAAGTAAAAGTAGAAGTAGAAGAATAAGAAGACGAAGAAGAAGAAATAGAGAGAGACAACGAGGGTGCGAGTGAAAGAAGAAGGGGGTGGAAGAAGAGAACGAGAAGAAACGAAAGACAGAGAAGAAGAGTTAAAGTGATAGAAGAAAGAGACACAGTAATGGGATACCTCAGATACAACCAGCCACAGGCAAAGTAGATCGTATATCTGTCGGGACAGATCAATTCACGTCAAGAAATGAATGCTTTCAACACGGTGAGATTTCTATCTAGCCGTCGTATGGTAAGTTTCTTTCCCGGGCAACCGACGAGAAGCTCTATCAACGTTTCTACGCACGTTTTTAGGACACCTGGAACCCGCCCGTGTACGCGCGTTTCACTATGCTTTAGCGATCCTCTTTGGTACTCACGTGGATTCCGACGGGATCGGCTGGTCGATTAGCTTCTCCGAGACCGGCGGGGGCGGGTACGGCTGCATCAGGGGTTGAGTCATCTCCTCGCCGTCTGGAAAAAAAGATTTCATCCCGTGCTATCTTGTCTCGACAGGCTGATTCGCTTTTAAGAGACGTTCAACCCTCCCGCGGCGTTCGTCAAAAAAAAAATTATGGTTACGGTGGCTGCAGGAATACACGTTCGGGTCCTTGGAAACTGCGCTGTGATACGATGCTTTCGGGATCGTTGGATGAAAGAGAGCAAAAGTTTGTTTCGTGAATTTAATTTTCATTCCGATAAGATAGCGATCATCTCTTGCTAATGACAGTGTACGCATAGTTTTTGAAATTACTCGACGTTCGGACGTAGAATAATTTTCTGATGATTTCAACTCGATGCTATTTCGATTAATTTTAGTTAGTATTTTAATTTTTTTTAGCGATTACAGTTTAGTCTGTGTTTCGAATACATTGAACATACCATTTCACACTATACAGCGTGTTCCAAATATGTCTCTCTCAATCTGGAAATAAAGGGTTCTTGAGATCATTTGGAGCAACCTTTTCCTTAGCGAAAATGCGATCCGCGGCTTCGTTTACGAGTTATTTACGAAAAACGGTGACCAATGAGAAATCGCGTATGGCTGACGCGCCGCCCTCGCGACCACTACCGCCGCGTCAGACGACCGACGCGCCGCGGCATTGGCCGCAAGGGTGGGGCGCCGGCCACACTCGCTCTCCGATTGGTCCATGTTTTTCGTTAATAACTCGTAAACGAAGCCGCGGATTGCATTTTCGCTGAGGAAAAAGTTACTTCGAATGACTCGAGGAACTCGCCATTTTTGGATTGCGAGACACTTACATATAAATTATGTATAATTATAAATATAAAATTATATAAATATAAATTAAAAATTATATATAATTAACGTGTGACTTAATCTCTTACTTCAAACTGTAATTTGTCTTTCGACGCGCGTTCCAATATTTTATGCAACGTTAGAACAGTTTGTGTTAAACAAATTACGATGTCAATTTCTATTTGAATCGAATGCTCGCTATGAAAGTGATTTATATTTTCTGAGGAAACAGATGTTTCACCATTGATTTCTAATGCAACGTAATTTCATACGTCCGAATTATAATCTAAATTCAATTATGTCATAGATCGGTGAAATATGGCTGCTGCACAGGTATCGAACAGAATCGCGAATGTTTTCTCACTTTGATCCACGCGTCGTAACGCGTGACAGACGTTTTGAAATCATTTGCAATTGTGATATCAACGACGATGGAAGAAGAACGTTCCACCGATCTTTGAGAATAATTTAGCAACGACGACGTCGAAACAAATTTTTGCTCGCCTAAAGTGCTCGTTCGCTGGTGACACATAAAATGCGCATTTTTGTACGCGGAACCAAGTAATAACCGTTGCGGGCAACTTTCTGTCCGTAAATGTGGGAGTGTCAATGGCAACGATAGCACCGTAACCGAGGCTTAAGTCGTTCATCGGAGAAATCGGTGTTCTCGGTTGTATACAAGGTGTCGTGTTGTTAGACTGCAGATTTTTGCGCATTATTTTCCATAACTCTTTCATTAACAGAAAATATAGTTTCTGTTGAATTTCGATAAATCGGTTATGTCAAGGTTATTACTTTTTCTTATTATTTATTATTTTATATATTTTATATAATATTTATTACATTATACAAAAATCAATCCAGCAAATAGTTTTTTATTCACCACCTGATACGATTCGATCGCGAAGGCATGCGACAATGTATTTTGTCTTTTTTATCTTTTCTTATTATTTTTATGGATTTGAATCGTGTCAGTTTACGCAGACATCTCACAAAGAGAGAACCTATTTTATACCTTCTTTAATTAAATAAAAGTTCTAATTGAAAGTTCCAATCGCGAAAAGTATTAAAGTATTATTTCCATAACTAAATATAATTCAACAGTATCTAATAGAAATTGTTTTCCAGAAAATAACTTTACTCCTGCTCAATTTAAAAGGTGAAACGTCACTTTCTATAGATAAAACCGTGTCGCACGGTGCTCCTCAAGTCATGGACCAGAATAGAGTGTAATAATTGGACCGGGAATTTTAAGCACCTATTAGAAAAATAATTGGATAAACTATAAAACCGTAAAGACATTGGTAGAATGCAAACCAAATGTCACATTATTTTTAACTCAACGGAATAGCCAAGATAGAAAATCAATTTTGAACTATTACGAACGAGGTGAAACATTTTCATTTTATATAAAAATCTGCAGTCTAGTATAACAACCATTTAACAATCTCAATTAGACGCATCGATCCAGCAATAATATACAACGTCTATGTTAATTTTCTAAAAGTATTTTCTAAAACTATAAAATTTCTGTCACGACACGTTGGCTTAGAAAAATTAGTACAGTAAATTCTCTTCAATTGTTCCTCAGCTTGTAAACAAAAATGGACAATTTGGGAAGAGTAGATATAGTTGGAATTATACAGTATGTCCCAAAATTATTGTACAAGTGGCAAACGAGAGGTTCCTGAGGTTATTTGAAGTAACTTTTTCCTTTACAAAAATTTTCTGCGAGGCACCGTTAACGAGTTATTAACGAAAAACACTGACCAATCAGAGGCCAGCTCGGCTGGCGGGAGGCGGCCGAGCCAACGAGCGGTCGAAGCCCAGCTCCGCCGATTGGCTCGGCCGCCTCGCGCCAGCTACTCTCGCCTCCCATTGGTCACTGTTTTTCGTCGATAACTCGTAAACAAAGCCGCGGATTGAAATTTCGCTAAGGAAAAAGTTGCTCCAAATAATCTCAAGAACCCTTTATTTCCAGATTGAGAGACATATTTGGAACACGCTCGCCTCCCATTGGTCACAGTTTTTCGTCGATAACTCGTAAACAAAGCCGCGGATTGCATTTTTGCTAAGGAAAAAGTTACTCGAAATGACCTCAGGAATCACCCATCTCTCGCTTTGTACAATAATTTTGGGACACTTTGTATGATTCCAACTGTATCACATCTTTCTAAATTGTCCAATTTTGTCTACAAACTAAGGCACAATTGGGTAGAATTTACTGTACAAAAACTTCGAGTATTAGAGTCGAAGAACCGCGCGCGTGCCCTTCATCGTCGGACACCCTGTACGTGGAAGCGTGACCCGGTCGTCACGGGAATGGCACTCGACGCGGCCGCATAGGAATGTAACTTATAAAACTTACATATCGGACAGGCGATGTTTGTTTTGCACTCCTGCTCGGTGTGCGGCCGTTCAGCGGGGTCGCAGTCCGTCGAGATGGAACCAACAGCGTCCCTGCACTCGACCGTCCTCATCTTGGTGCCGGTGCCACAGGTCACAGAACACTATCGATCACACGGGCAAAAGTAAATTTCATGCTGCTGGCGCAAATTGCTTTCAAACGGGACCGATGGGAGCATGATACAGCGAAAGGAGCCGGAACGTGGGCGAAATAATTAACGGACCCGTTCTGTCTTGAGGACGCCGAATTCGATTCGGTTTCTTTGGAAAACGCAACCGCGAAACGTATCAGTGACATTCGGGTCACCGTAATGAAATCCACTTTGGAAAAAGATCCTCCAGCGGCGTTACATCGGTCTCGCGAAATTGTTTCTTCGTCACGAGTAGCTCTCCCTAACGCGTTGGCGTAAAAAGAACGCGTGAAAATCGTGCCGAGTTAAACGATAAAATGCTGATATACAATAAAATATGTAATAAAAATAAAAATAATAATAATAATTATTAATAATATTATTATATAATATAATAATAATAATTATTATTATTATCTAAATCTTAATCTCCCGAAAAGATTTCTCGAAAATTATTCATTTCGAGGCTCTCGTAGAATTGCAAAGATAATAATAATAATAATAATTATTATTATTCTTATCTTTCTCTCTCGAGGGAGATTGCAAAGATAATAATAATAATTATTATTATTATAATATATTATAATATTATATATAATATATAATATATAATAATATTATAATATTATAATATTAATATTATTATAATAATAAAGTTTCGAGAGCCTCGAAACGAATGATTTTCGAGAAATCTTTTCCGGAGATTTTCATCGACATCGTCCAGACGAGAAAACGACCCTCGATTCTAGGAACAAGCGACTTTGAAATCTCACGGAAAAGTAACCTCAAAAAAGATAAAATTTCTCCCTCTATCGTTACAATCGCCGAGACGTAACTTCGTTCTTAAAAATCGTCCGCTGGAGAGACTCGACGATTACGCGAAAGCGAAAATGACCCAAGGCTCTGCTAAATTTTGTGTGCACCGTTCGCAGTTACGCGGAACTTTCGACTGACAAGTTTCAATATGTTCTTCGTGTTTCTTCGTAACGAGTTTTGATGAATCGCGTAACTTCCGTGGGCGGAGCATTGATTAATTAATTCGCGGCGAAAGGAATTGCTGTACCGTGGATGATTAATGTTTCGTACGTTTAAAAATCTTATGAAGACGAGACAATCGTACGTGGACCGCGGGTCTCCGCGCGTTCATATCGCATGAGAATTCTTAAGAAGTTGCAAGACGTACGTACAGTCCATCGGAGTACACATTCTATTCGATGATTTTCTATTTTCTATTTATTTTATTATTATTTTCTCTATATATTCTATTTCTATATTTTTCGTATATACTATTTTTATATTTCCTATATATCCTATTTCTATATATTCTATTTTTATATTTCCTATATATCCTATTTCTATATATTCTATTTTTATATTTCCTATATATCCTATTTCTATATATTCTATTTTTATATTTCCTATATATCCTATTTCTATATATTCTATTTTTATATTTCCTATATATCCTATTTCTATATTTTCTATATATTCTATTTTTATATTTTCTATATTTTCTATATATTCCATTTCTATATTTTCTATACTTTCTATATATTCTATTTCTATATTTTCCATATATTCTGTTTTTATATTTTCTATATATTCTATTTCTATATTTTCTATTTCTATATTTTCTATATTTTCTATTTCTATATTTTCTATATTTTCTATATTTTCTATATATTCTATTTCTATATTTTTTATATTTTCTATATATTCCATTTCTATACTTTCTATATATTCTATTTCTATACTTTCTATATATTCTATTTCTATATTTTCTATATTTTCTATATTTTCTATATATTATATTTCTATATTTTCTATATATTCTATATATTCTATTTCTATATTTTCTATATATTCTATTCCTACATTTTCTATATAGATATTCCATTTCTATATTTTCTATATACATATTCTATTTCTATATTTTCTATATACATATTCTATTTCTATATTTTCTACATATTCTATCTCTACATTTCTCATATATTCTTTTTTCTTACTTTCTGCACATTTTATTCCTATATTTCCCACATATTCTACTTCTATATTCTCCACATACATATCCTATTTCCATATTTTCCACATATTCCATTTCCGCGTCGCAGGTACAGCTTCCATTTTGTTTAGAAACATCTCGGATTCTCGCGTGTAAAGATTTTAATTATATGAAGTTCCACGGTGCGCCGCCCCAAGAAGGTTCCTCTTTTCGCAACGATGTTGAAATATCTCGGGGAAATCTCGAACTTACGAAATTTCGGTTGGACCGTTTAACTCGGGGCACATCTTACGACGAAACGTGCGCAGTAAGAGAAAACGGAAAACTGTGTGGGTCAAGGTAATACTTTCCCGGCGGGATAAAGTCCGTGGAAATAGGGTGGACGAAGGGCGAGGGTGGAGAAGAAGGTAATGCAAAGAAAAGGCGGAACCTTGGTAACAGTAAACTCTCGTGACGCAACAGCGGAATCTAATTTCAGTATACTAAGTGGTATTTGCTAGGTTCTATTCTAACGTTCGGAAGACTTAAAAGATCTGCCGAGGGTTGCCGGAGACCTGTGCGAGATCATTATCGGTGCGAAGCGCGCCGGGGAAGTTGAAAAGGAACGAAATATACGCTATGAAGTGGGGAAAAGCTTTGGAAATACTGGATTTCGAAGTTCGCGCGGCCTCTGGACCGTATGCTAATTCGCAGAAAGGGCTCATCGCTTTTCCAGCAGTTTCGCCAATTATTTTCCAACCCCCCGCCCCCGCGCCAGTATTTCAAGAGCTATCGTTTTTCGATGCGTCAGACTCGCTCCCCGGATAAACAAATGATCTGTAGTCTCGAAATATCGCAAACACTTTAGTGAAAGCAGTTTCGAGGCGAAACTGCAAACTTTAATCGCGTTTAAAAATAAATTCGTAAGGAAATTATCGAAATTATCGAAATTATCGAAGAAGATTCGTAAGGAAATTATCTGCTAATTTTATATGATTTAATTTAACAGTTTTAATTAGAGGTGTAACACATTGATTAGAGACTCGACGATCGATCGTTCCCCGAATAAACAAATGATCTGTAGTCTCGAAATATCGCACAAACACGTTTAATCGCGTTTAAAAATAAATTCGTAAGGAAATTATCGAAATTATCGAAAAAGATTCGTAAGGAAATTATCTGCTAATTTTATATGATTTAATTTAACAGCTTTAATTAGAGGTGTAACACATTGATTAGAGACTCGACGATCGATCGTTCCCCGGATAAACAAATGATCTGTAGTCTCGAAATATCGCAAACACATTTAATCGCGTTTAAAAATAAATGCGGAACAAGAATTGAAATTTTTCGGTACACGAAGAAAGTGTTTTTTTCCTAAACTCCTATTGTTTTGGAAATGCTTTTTGCTGCGATCTCATCGATTAGATTCGTAAGAGAATTATCTGCTAATTTTATATGGTTTAATTTAACAATTTTAATTGAGTGTAACGCATTGATTAGAGATTCGACGATGGCTGAGATCAGATAACAGCAAAGCGACAATAAGTGTGAAGCTTTTTCGTTCTTGTAAATTATCTATTTCAATTTCTTTGAGAATTCATTTTCAAGAATCGATGATTTCACTGATCGTTAACGATTTATTGTTATAAATCGGTGACAATTTTCCTTAAAAATTACGACGCCAATAATTCCACCAAAAAAGAACATCGTTGCTCTATTTTTCACAAAAAGGGCGAGAGACACTCCGCCCAATTTCCCGCAGAATTAAGCAAATTTTCTATATTTTTTTTAGAATTAAGCAACATTCTCGGAAACATTGAATTTCCGGAGACGCTTCGACGAATCAGAAAGTCGCGGTCCGCGTTCGATTATACCGTGCGCCGAGCACCCCTTCGAGAATGATTTCGGAAACGAGCAGTTTCGCCTCGAAAGGCCAGAAACATTTCTTAACTTCCGCGGGGTTCGGTGCTTCATTACCGGTCCGAGTGTTATTATTGAGCCTCGCGAACACTGGCCGTGACATGCAAAACCATCGAACGAAATCCCCTCGGCGAGGGCTGCGAATCCGGAAACAAAAAGCTCGCCGGCCGACCCCTTTGCTTCCTGTCACGGAAGACACCGAGTAATAGCTACTGTTGATCGTTTCCGATTTACTTAGAATCTTCCTTTTTTTTTAGCGTCACAGACTCTCGGCGTTGTAGGGTAAGGTTAGGGTCAGACCACCGTAGCGCAGGTATTACTGCGGATTCTCAATGAAGGCGAACTTTCACGGAGAAAATACGACCTTTTACTAAAGGTAATAATGAATAATAAATTATTAATAAATATACAATAAGAACAAACCTTAATAAATTGACAACTCGAGAACTTTCACGGAGAAAATAAGACCTTTTGCTAAAGGTAATAATGAATAATAAATTATTAATAAATATACAATAAGAACAAACCCTAATAAATTGACAACTCGAGAACTTTCACAGAGAAAATAAGACCTTTTACTAAAGGTAATAATGAATAATAAATTATTAATAAATATACAATAAGAACAAACCCTAATAAATTGACAACTCGAGAGCTATACCTATATATTATTCCTTTAACTTAAATATTTACTTTTCTCAAAATATTGGATCTCTGAAATTCTTCGTCGTTCCTCTTTTCCGCCATTTATGGTAAAACTGCTTTAAAATAAATAATTAACTGAAAACACTGGATTTTGCAATGTTACTACATTATGTAGTAACCATGAGAAAGAACTCATTCGAACAGATTTCAAAGGAATTATGTATTATAATAAATTCTCCCTATATATATATAATTGACGCTTAGATTGTGAAGAAAAATGGAGAATTTTGGGAGAGGAGACAGTATAAAACTATAAGAAACTACTATAAAACTATAAAAATGAGCCGCAAGGCTCGAATAATCGTATCTCCTCTTCCCAAATTGTCCATTCTTGTGCGCAATCTGAGCGTCGATTAGGGAGAAATTACTGCAATATTCAAACGAATTGCATCTGTCGTCTAACTAATTATCTTATTATTATAATACTTTGATACTACATTTGTTGCTTTTAAACAATTAATATTTAATAAATATATTTAATAATATATTTAACAATAATATAATATATTTAGTAATATATTTAATAATATATTTAGCAATATATTTAATAATATATTTAATAATATATTTAGTAATATATTTAATAATATATTTGGTAATATATTTAATAATATATTTAATAATATACTTAATAATATATTTAATAATATATTTAATAATACATTTAGCAATATATTTAATAATAATAATCAATATTTGAACAACGTCGACTTATTTCGATCGCTTCAGTCATTAGCAAAAATGAACGCATAAAACAGTCACCAATTTACACGTCGTATCGGACAATAATAAAACAAACCACGTAACGAAACAATCTCCTTCTTCATTACACTCCCATTTTCTAAGAGGACAACTTTTGGGGGACAGCCAAAACCATCGTAAAATCGAGCGCGAAGCTGCGAAGAAGGCGGCGCTCTTAGAAGAAGGCCGAGGCTATAGAACAAGTTTTAAATCGTAACAAGTTTTTTTCGTTGCCGGATAGTAGGACACCGGCGCCCGGATATCGAAGTTTCGACCCGTTATTCCCCGGTTTAGGGGGCACTAAAAATCTCCGTGGCGCACGGTCTCGGCGCGGGACCGTCCGGAATCGTTTCGTTCGGATTGATTAGCTCGCGAGATATCGCGCGGAGTGGGGATGGAGTGGGGGGACGAATGTTTCTGTTTCTATCGGCGCCGATCAGATTCGCTTTTACGTCGGGCCGGATCGCGCGCTCGAATCCGAAGTGGCAGGTAGCGTTTCCAGTTGACGGGAAGCGAGGAGAAGAGAGAGAGAGACCCGTTCGGGGCGGCCTGAAACTTCTCTCAGCCAGAATAAAGTCCGCTTGATCGGGGAAAGGTAAGAGAGCCGAGAGAGCGGGTTGAGCGGTTTAGGGGGCGGGGGTGGGGTCGAGCACGATGAAACGCGAGAAAAACGATGAACAAAAAGCCCCGGATGCCGGAGCTATCGTTCAAGACGTCGAAGGTGGAAAGGTGACACGGACGGAAAAGCGGAAACCCCGCTCGACTTAGGCACTCCCGGGCGCCCTCCTCTCTTTCGCCCTCGGCCACGTCGCCTCTCGCCGGTGTCCCTACCCGACCCCATCAATGCTCTGTTTGCTTCTGTCCCCGTTTCGCCTCTCGGCTCGATCACCTTCTTTCACCCTTCTTCTCGCCGCCCCTACTTCTCTATAGCTTTCCCCATTTTCCAGCTTTCTCTCGTTTAACCCGTTGCATTCCGACCGGCCCGCCACTTTTCTGCGGTCAGCTCCGCAGTCAGGATTTTTTTTCGACGCACCGTTGAACGCAGAGTCGACGATCGGAACGGTATTTGGAAGAACGCTTTTTTCATTGCATATCCCGGACTAACAGTAACCGAGTGTAACAGTAATTATACTAGTATATTAAATATTAGTATATTATATAATATTATTATTTATATAATATTATATATATTATATTTTATTATATATGTATATGTATATATATAATATATTATTATTATAATTAATATATATATATATTATTATATCATATATTATATAATATATTAGCATATTAAATGCGGGATCTTTATGCGTTCGTGGCAGCTTTTCCTTCGACGATACCGAAAAATGTTTCGAACGAAATTCGAATGGTTTTAGGTGCCACGTAATTTGATGCTAATAAGGTGCTTCTTGGTGAACGCGTCGAGGTCATACGAAGGTCAACCGTGTTTTTTAGAATGGAATTATGTATTTTTTATTGTACCAGTCGATTCTGCTCGGCATTCTCTTCGCGAAAGTATTAAAGCGATTATGGCGAAAAATTATTGGTTTGGGCGATATTTGAATTTTAGGAGAGAAGAGTCTTTTGGAGAGAAGAGTAAATCTTTGTGCGTTGCAGGCAGGAGGTCGTATTTTTGAACAGGAATTTTAGATAGACGAGTGCTAATATTATGACGAGTCCGAGATACCATTAGAAATTGCAATATCATATTTTGAAGTAACCTTTATAGTGTTAAATATTTTAAACATTGTCAAAAGTATTGCAAAAATAGTACAAAATCGAAATGCTATATGCTGGAAGAAATATTTTAATTTTGAAGTTAATAATGAAATAATAATCTAGGTTACTATGTTATCCGTAAAAAAAGTAACATTAGAAATGAAGTTAAATCAGTTTTTATCCATAATTTGTATATTATTTAATATATTAGTTTAATTTAATTTATATCTAATATTAATAATATCATAATAATATTGTATAATATTAATAATAATATAATTATATCATATAACATTAATAACATTATAACAACATTATATAATATTAATTTAATTCAATTTATATATAATAATAATATCATAATAATATTGTATAATATTAATAATAATATAATTATATCATATAACATTAATAACATTATAACAACATTATATAATATTAATTTAATTCAATTTATATATAATATTAATAATATCAATAATATTATAGTAATATCACATAATATTAATTTAATTTGTTTATTATATCAATCATAATTTATAGAGTTAAATCAGATATCAGAAACATAATTGTACAGTAATTTCTCCCTAATTCGCGCTCAAACTGCGCCCAAAAATGAACAATTTGGAAAGAGATCGATACGATTGCGTTGACAAGGGTGGTTGACGAGGCTCGAATAATCGCACCCCCTCTTCCCAAATCCTCCATATTCGTGCCCAATCTGTACGCGAATTAGGGAGAAATCACTGTATCTACATAGCAAGAAGCATTTCGCCCATACAATTCTTTACGAACGGCTCGTCGCGGATAAAGATTCCGCAGTGCTCGTCCCAGCGATACAATACCCTCCCTGGCGCTAACATTTTTCTGCATCCGCTTTTTGCCCCGTTTTCGCTCTGTTTTTGCGGAGATCTTCCCCCAGCCTCCCCTGTTTTCCAACTTCCCACCAAGCCAATCTATTCCGCCGATGCCGTCGCCGCCGCCGCCGTCCCACCCCCGCGCTCTTCCTCCACCCCACGGAGCGTCTTTCTCCGGAATCCAACCCCTTCCACGAGAAGGTCCGATATCATGGGAGTGCTTTAAGGAGCCCTGTGCTTTCAGTTCAATATTTGCATGGCTCCCGAGCTCACAAAAGAGAGAAATCTATCAATTCCTGTCTTCCGGGGGGAGAGGGGAGGGCGGCGGTTCGCCCCCCCTCTCTCTCTCTCTCGCTCGACCGTGCAGCAACCCCCGATGAAATCATTACCGTGCTGACGGCCGTAAGAGGCCGGCCTTTATGTATCGCTGGCGAAAGGATACCGACGCCATTTCCTCGCTGCCCTCCCCCCGCCGTCGCCCCGCCGGCTTGCATCGTTTCCTACGCCGGCGGAGACGAGCACCGGCATTGTGTATCGATCAAGCATGAGATGAGCCGTAAATCACACCACGTACACTTTTCGTTTACACGTGACCGGGGATATTTTCGTGCAGCCTCCGAGGGCGCGGCCTGTTTGCCGTCCATTGTTATCGGACCAAGATAAGAAACTGCCGCGGGGCTGGCCGCGCCACACGACTTTTGGCCATCGACTCGTCTCGTCGCGTGCGACTGTTTCTTCTTTTTGTTTCTTTTTTATTTATTATTTCACGAGTCGCAAGGCTCGAATGATCGTATCTCCTCTTCCCAAATTGTCCATCTTTGTAGACAATGTGAGCGTCAATTTGGGAGACATTACTGTAATCTCTGCGCAGTCGGCGTGCGCATAAAATTTATAAACACGGGAGAATGCGAGCATTGATAACAACTAATGGGGTTTTATATTTTTTTTTGGACTGAAGAAAGTCTTCTCTTTGGTGCGTAATTTTTTTCCTTTATTCTGATTTCCGTCAAATGATTTATCAAAGTGGAAGTTCGCAGGAATTTGCTATAGTTTAATGCTCCCCTTTTTTGCATTGTTATTTAATATCATGTTCAATTTTTCCATTATTCAATGCTTCGCCTACTTAAAAGTATATAAATCTACAAAGTATAAATTTAAAAGTATACAATAAATTTCAATTTTTGCGCGTACATTGTTTTATGAACATTTGAGAAAGAGAGAGAATGAGAGAGTGAGCGAGGGGGGGAAGAGAAAGAGATCGCTTTGCAGTCAGCGATAAGCAAAAATATTGTTAATTATGTTTAACATAAACTTATATCTCCAAGCTTCACCATGAAAACATAACCATGAAATCCCGATCCTGCAAAATAATTTACAGAAATTAGGGTTGATCCGCGCAATGATTTCGCAGTTCGGTCACAAGTGTCGAAACGCTCGCACCACGCCTGTCGCATAAACATCGAATGTAAGCCGATTCTTATCCGGCGGCCAAACAAATTCGAACAATTCTCCGGACGCGGCGGCCCTGGTTAAACGAACAGAATTCCAGCGAACCAGCAGAAACAGAAAAGGTGCAAAAGCGTGCCGGGTAATCTCCCAGCGGGTGAGAACAGAAAATAAAATTTAACTCTTTCAATTTGCGACCTCGGCCTCCCCCCTCCCCCCCTATCCCTGGATCTTTTGCACGATCGGGAGAAGAGACGGTACGAAGGACCTTAAAATATTCCATGCCGGTGGACGTGTCCTCGCGAGAGCTCGTTACGGGTCCGCGAAATATTACCGACGCGATTTTGCCTGTATCGCGAAGCAACAGTAATGTAGGTGAACCACTCGGACGGCCCAACGGTCGAACACTTCGTACTCCTCCACTCTTTGCAGATTACTCAATTCTATTATCTGCGCGATGCCTGCATTCGATTGGTCGGGAACAAATGATTCGCACGGTGATTTTAAAATGATTCGCTTTCAGATATGTATTTATGAAATTTATTGCCGGAAAAGCGACGCGGTTGTAAAAATTTCCTTATATAATATTCAAATATATTATATATTATATATAATATAATAATATATTTTTATAATAATATATTATATAAATATATTATATATTATATTATATTTATATATTAGATATAATATAATAATATATTCTATATATTATATATAACCACAAGAACTTCCCTGTGCTAGTCCTCCTATTATATTATATTTATATATTAGATATAATATAATAATATATTATATATATATATATATATATATATTATATATAACCACAAGAACTTCCCTGTGCAAGTCCTCCTATTATATTATATTTATATAATATTTAAATATACTATATATTATATAATATATCATATTTATATAATATTTAAATATAACCTTAAATTTCGATGACGAATTTAATACGTATTTTCCAATATAACTGTTTAGAAATGAATTACAAAGGTAATTTTAATTTTCGAAGTCAACGCTCGTTTCAAAATCATGTTAGTAACATTTGCAATGTTAAAATATAAAATGACGTTAATAATTTCTGTACATTAATTTCAATACCCTTTATGTTGTACAATAAATGTATACAAAAGAAGTGGGAACCAATGGAGGAACATATAAAATTATTAAATAAATTGAAAAGAGAAGATATAAATAAGATTAGGATTTGAATAACATAGTTTTGTAGTGTATACGGTAACGTGGGGGTAGTAAAAAGTAGTATAATATAGTATAATATATTAGAATATAATGTGGGAACCAATGGAGGAGCATACCAAATTATTAAATAAATTAAAAATAGAAGATATAAATAAGATAAGGATCTAAGTATACCTAAGAGTATACGGCAACCTGGAATAGTAAAAATTAGTGTAAAATAGTATAATATATTAGAATATAATACAATATAATGTGCTTTTTGTAACGGCTTTGATTGAGAAAAGAAATTGCAAACAAAGTTCACATTTCACGGCTGCAAATGTGAAATAAAGATATTAATAATTAGACTCTGGACTTTAAAAAAAAAAAGGAAACAAAACATATTAAAAGAATTCAAGAACATTTATATAAAATCTTCAATTATTCAAAAAAGAAAGAACCGTTTGACTCACGTCTGTTACAATCGATAAAGACAACTTTCATTTTGCGCAAAGATCCGCGGTCTATTAAAAATAATAATAACATCGTACAACGTAAAATCTCCCAGTCTCGGGCTTTCCGTCTGCGAATTTTCCCGAGCACATTTCCGCAAAGATTAGTTTCCGCAAACCTCGCTTCTCTCTACTTCTCTTATCAGAAATTCGATCGGTTTTGGCGTACGAGTGGCTCAGACACGATATCCGCGGTTGCATTTAGCATTCCCCGCTGCACTCAACGTGCAGCCAGCTAGACTCCCATACCGGTAGAATTCCCGAGGTTCGCTTTTTCCAGTCGAAAAGTTGCTCTTCGACCTTCTCGCGCAGCTTGTCTCTCATTGTTGCGACTCTATGCGTTTCTCGTTGCGGCGCGAGGCCGCGTCGCGCGAGCCGCATCCCGCAGACTCGGTTTTCCGCGGCTCGTTGCATTCGAGGGAGGGGCGGGGGGAGACTCCCACCGAGCTCCTCCGCTGAGATACGACACCGTAAAATTTTATTTTTCCCAACGAGAAAGTTTCTTTGCGTTTCCAGTTTGTCTCTGAATATAAACGGAACGGTGCGCCGCGCGACGCTGCGAGACCGAGTTACTTTAATTTCCTGCGCCCGAAACGGCCCGGACCACGTTTCCCCGAACCGATCGCGTATCCCCGCGGGACCTGGCTGCAGTCTCTGTTCTCGAAAACACGCGTAAACAGCGCGCGACGTCTGCCGTGGCGACGTCCTTACCGGGTGTCCCAAAATTATGGCACTTCCGGGAAATGCGGGCTTCCTGAGATCATTCGAGGGAACTTTTTCCTTCGTGAAAATACAATCTGCGGCATTGTTCATGAGATTTTAACGAATAACGGTGACCAATGAGAGGCGAGAATGTCTCGAATGTCTCGTAATGTGGAAATGGAAGGTTCCCGAGGCGATTTGAAGCAACTTTTTCCTTTACAAAAATTTTCTCCGAGGCGTCGTTTACGAGTTATCGATGGAAAACGGTGACCAATGAGAGGCGAGAGGCGAGGCTTAGCGCGAGGCGGCCGTGCCAATCAGCGGAACAGGGCTTCGACCACTCGTCGGCTCGGCCGCCTCGCGGCAGAGCTCGCCTCCTATTGGTCACTGTTTTTCGTTGATAACTCGCTAACGACGCCTCGGAGAACATTTTTGTAAAGGAAAAAGTTGTTCCAAATGACCTCAAAGAATCGCTATAGTTAATAATAATCCCCCACTCTGTGTACGCGGACCCATTAACAATAATGTTTGCCTTCTAATGTTTCCCTTTTGGAGGAAACGAACCGGCTCGATATTTTCCTCGCTTTCGGCTTCGTTATACCGTGGCGGATGTTCTATTATTACCTTCTACCGGATCCTTATGAATTTTCGAAGATTCTTTAAAGTGGACTGCGGATTTTACGCGATCACGAAATTAGCGGATGAAGAAATTAAAGGATGCCGTTACGTTAATTTTGGCTTTTAAACGCGATTATACAGAAATATTGTGCTATATTATGTCCTGTTGAAAGTTCGTGCCGCTTGCTATTTCCATTTTTCTTTTTCAATTATTCATGGACAGATCATTTTGGGATGCTGAAAATTTCAGACGTTTTCTCAGTTGGACTCCTAGAAAGTGCTTGGTCTTCAAGAATAAAATCGTCTCTAGGAAATCAATGATTCAAAACGTCGAAAAGTATAAACATTTAATTAGAAACAGAAGTATAAATATTCTTGACCTACAAACATTATTAGAAGAGGCGATCGATTTCCATTTAACTTCTGCTTCTTTTTAGAATTGTCTTATCAAAATATAATTTAATTATATCGTGGTCGACTTATATTGGTGGTATCGATACAATTGTATAATAAATAAAGTAGTTCGATGGACTCGGTCAATTTTTATGGTGTATGAAAATCTGCGGATTATTTATAAATCGTGAATACATAAAAATTCACAGCCTGCTTATTGTAAAATTAAATACTGTATAATTAATAATAAAAATATTGTATAATTAATTCTATTATATATATATTATATTTTATATATATCTATTATTATATTAATTCTATAAAATTCTATTTATACATTATTATGTATTTATTACTATAATTGTAAATGTAATAAATAAATAATAATGAATAAATAGAATTTCCATTACATATATAATGGAAATTAATAATAAATAAATAAATATATGTTTTATATATATTTTTTACAACAAACAGGCAGTGGATTTTTAATGTATTTATAATTTATAAATAGCCTGCAAATTTTCATACACCATAAAAATGGTCTAAGTGCCCAAATTATATTACATAGAAAAGGATCTTAATAGTTTTCTTTTCGATAGAAATTCCAGGAAAAAACTTTCACCAAATTGTGTTGCTCGTTAATAAATTCGTTTCGGTTGGCAATTGAAAATTGCAATTAAAAGAGACTATTCAACGAAAGAATTAATAAGAACGACCGAGCGCTGTGAGTCGTCCGTCGCCGATCTCACGATCGAAAGGGTAGAAAACAAGATCTTTCGCGAGCGCCTGGATCCAATTCGATTGCGGGAGATCGTCGAGCAAAAGAAGTCGAACAGAGCCCAAAACGCATCGAGGCAGCAGAAGGAATGCACGGCTGAGAAAAGAGATCGGTGGATCGCCGAGCGAAAGAGGCAATTCCACGGCGTTCAAGGGGGGCATTTCGCGCGAGCAACGAGTGTGGAGAAGACAAACGGTTGGCCGGGAAGGAAAGGGGGAAAAAAATACAGCCGCGATAAGAGGCGTTCGAGAGGAGAGGCGCGAAGAAGAGGACGAGAGGAGTGCATTCTCGTGGAAAATGCACCGTGTCACCACTCGACGGTGCGAATTCACCGTTGCCGATTCCATTCGAGGCGCAGCCTCTGCGCACGTGCACCTCGTTCGACGAGAGAGCGCTGCTCAAGCTCGCGCCGTGCATCCGAAAAACGGGTCACGTTGAAATCATCGACGCAACTTGCGAAGGCCTGTCTTGACCAAACAGAAACTGGTTTGATTAGCATAGCCGTACCTAATGACTTTGTTGGCACGGTAAACACCGATTTTTCAGTGTTTAACAAAATAACTGAATACACAACGGGACACAGAACTTCCACCAACCAGTCCCGCAAAACTCTATGAATAGATCATGGTCAGGTCATATCATGTTAACAGAGAGGAATAGCTAATTAAAAAAAAATTATATAACCATATTGCAACTTTTGCCGAAACTAGAGCCCCGTGGTGGATCACGTGTCATACGAATGCGGAACAATAGAACCACAAGGACTTCCTTGTACTAGTCCTACGCCTATGTAATTTATCGCTACGTCGGCGTTTCACGATCTAATCGAAACGAAAGATAACCGTATGAAACGCGTCAAAAAGAGCAGAATAAGAACGAAACAACGGGTAAAATTGTCCAGAACTGGATAGCGAATATCGTCCAACGAATAGTGTCCGGTATAGACGCGGTATTCGAGCGACAACGTACCAGGGTAAGTGTGCCAATTACTGTGCCACCCCCTGGTTGTAAGCTTGCCGTTGACCGCGCTTGTCCAGGGTCAGATGCGAATAAGAAACGACGAACGATAAATAACGAATGGAGTTTCAGTAATTACTCCTGGAAATGCCGAATTTTGGGTCGCTGCGAACTTCCCTGTGCTAGTCCTGCACCTGTGTAATTTATTGCTACGTCGATGCTAAGGGTCGTCGGAGTCGGTCGAGCGTGTGATGCGACACGCGACACGAATTCCCGGAAGACGACACAAAATGGTCTGTTTGGGGGGTGAGTCGGGTAAGAAAAACCGCGGAGCTACAAGGTACGTGGTAAGTATAGTGATTACTCCTTAATTCGCGCTCAGATTGCGGTGCGATTTTTCGAGCCTTGCGGCTCGTTTTTATAGTTACCGATTATCGACAACTATGAAAACGGGACGCGAGGCTCGAATAATCGTATCTCCTCTTTCCAAATTGTCTATTTTTGTGCGAGATCTGAGCGCGAATTAGGGAGAAATTACTGTACTAGGTATGTGACCGTCGAATCGTGGCATGTGGCTTCCGAATTGCCTTCGAATCGTGTCATGTGTCCTCCAAATTGCCGTCGAATTGCCTTTGAATTGCTTCGAATTACCTTCGAATTGCCTTCGAATCGTGTCACGTGGCCTCCGAATTGCCTTCGAATAATGTCACGTGGCCTCCGAATTGCCTTCGAATCGTATCATGTGGCTTGCAAATTGCCTCCAAATTGTCTTTAAATTGCCTTCGAATTGCCTTCGAATTACCTTCGAATCGTGTCACGTGGCCTCCGAATTGCCTTCGAATTGTGGCAAAAAATTAAAAATAGAAAAGTTAAGTCATCGTTTTTATTCTAGCTTTCGAATTGCCTCCGAGTCGTATCATGTGGCCTCCAAATTGTCTTCGAATTGCCTTCGAATTGCCTCCGAATCGTGTCACGCGGCCTCCGAATTGCCTTCGAATAATAGCATATGGCCTCCGAATTGCCTTCGAATAGTGGCAAACTTGAAATATTTATAAACTATTAGCACGCACGTCAAGTAAAACGCTATCGTTCTGTCCGGCATTTTTCGACCCTGTTTTCTCAATGACTCTTGGGACTCAAACGGTTAAACTACAATATCTCGGAAGTGAAGATACAAGCGACATGCGGCGTTCATGCTCGCAGCCGCAGACTCGATTCACTGTAAATATTTCCGGAAAGTGGGATCGAGAACACGAAGCGTTGAAGCGGGAATACGAGAATAATAATTGCGAGCACCGAGGATCAAAGGTCGAGGATGGGTCGGTGTATTTTGCATTCTATTTATCGGATCGGTCGGAGACCGAAAGCAGAACGTCGAAAGGCCTCTCTCTCTCTCTCTCTCTCTCTCTCTCTCTCTCTCGTGTGGATTTAAATTTCCATAAACGCACGAGATCGGACGTGGCCGCGACCGAATGTCTGGAACGGTTCCAGCAGATATCGCGCTTTTCAGGACACAGTTGTCGGACCGGGCAAGAAATGGCGCGGCGGAGAGACTCGGTCATCCAGCATCGTGCCAAAACGAGCCCCCGCGGCTCCCACAGGCGCCGCGAAGTCGTCCCTGCCCTTCTACAATGCGATTCCCCCGTATCTGAATCGCATTTGTTACGCGGAAACGTCGGAGGAAACGCGGCCGATCCACGACCGCGCAAATGTGCAACGGCGACGCACTTTGTGCTGCACTTCGGCGATGCCTTTTGACGCGCGCCGTCTAATATCTCGGTAACTATGTATCCCAGACCCCATTCGGTGTAATACTTTTTTACGTAGAATTGAACGCTTTATCCGAATTCGAATAGAAATATCAAGTGTTCTATTTAAAAAATCGAAGGATGCCATCGTATCTCGATAAAACAGCAAAATAAAATAAAACTGATTAGAACACCGTATACTCCCCTAGAAACCATGCAACTTTTATCCGAAACATTTTTTCGTACAACGAATATTTCACGAGTTATTCGAGGCGACGCACTTTGTGCCGCACTTCAGCGAAGCCTTTTGACGCGCGTCGTCTAATATCTCGGTAACTATGTATCCCAGACCCTATTCGGTGTAATACTTTCTTACGTAGAATTCAACGCTTTATCCGAATTCGAATAGAAATATTAAGTGTTCTATTTAAAAAATCGAAGGATGCCATCGTATCTCGATAAAACAGCAAAATAAAATAAAACTGATTAGAACATCGTATTTTTCCCTAGAAGCTGTGCAACTTTTATTCGAAACATTTTTTCGTACAACGAACATTTCCCGAGTTATTCGAGGCGGTCGCGTTACGAGACTCGCTCTCCATGTATATCATACATATATAAAATGTTAAGTAGTTACGCGAACACGATAAAAATACAGAAACGAATTTCAGAACGTTCTCTTCTTCTTCAGAGGAACCGCGCACGCGTTCTGCCGACACAAAAAACCATAAAATCCCATGCACCCTGGCGAACGGCCTGAAAAAACAGCCTCGCGTCTTTCCGGAAGGCTGGTCAAAAAACGTATCTAATTCCCGTTCTAAGCCGAACAGTGCCGTCTCTGCTCGCAAATTGCGCTAAATAATTCAAGGCCACCTCTGCCGGCTTCTTATTTCATGCATGCCCTCTTCCGCCATGTTTTCTGAGACCCGGAAGCGTCGCTCGAGGACTACGAATTTTTTCGTCCTTTTCAGCGTTGTCAGGACGTTGACGAAGAAGAGGCGACGGCTAGAGACGGAGGAGGCGTGTCCACCTTTCCCTCCTTTTTTGTTATTTCGTTCCTCTTTTTTTCCGGAACAGAACGTCCAAGAAGCGACGATGAGCGCGAACGCGTCGAGACAGCGGAGGGGGGGTTATTTGACGAGAAAATCGTCCTGTTTGATGTCGCGACGGCCCGTTGCGTCCTCAAAGAGAAGGACGACCAGAGAGATCTCGCGTGCAGCCACTCTAACGGGGGGGATGTGAAACAGGTGTAACCGCGTTTCATTTATCGCCAGCCACCGGGCAAAGACGGTTTCTCGCGTCGCTCCCCCCTCCCCGCGCGCCCCCCTTCCGACGGCACCCTGAAAACTTACCCCTTACGAGACGGTTTTACGCGTCGGGACGCGTCACCTTTTCCGCGTTGGTTATTGGCGTGATTCGGAGTGGCAATCACGGTTCGCTGGGTTCCTCGGTACCTCGCGAAAATCCGATTCCAACGAATCTCGGCGGGGGAGAGACGCTTTCGAGGGGCGTTAACGTCGTCTGGGAACGTTTGAGCAAATCAACGGCTCGCCGAAATCGTGGTAAATTGCTCGGAAATTAATCGCGGAGGTCGTCGCGCGAGGTGTTGTCCGAAAATACAAGGAGTTCCGGTGGTGTTTGAACCGTAATTGGGGCTGCGTTTTGTTTTATCCAGCGAACTGATTTCTCCTTTCGTTTGGCCGAGTTGGAACTTGGTTTGCGAGCGTAGCAGCTGTGATGTTTGCGCGAAATGAAAGTATTCTCGATGAATCGGTTGCAACAGAAGTTAAAGGAAATTGTATTTCTTTCAATAATAATTAAGATAATAATAATAAAAATAAAATAATAAAAAAATGTAATAATAAAATAATAAAAAAATATAATAATAAAATAGTAATAAAAATATAATAATAGAATAATAATAAAAATATAATAATAAAATAATAATAATAAAATAATAATAAAAATATAATAATAAAATAATAATAAAATAGCAATAAAAATTAATAATTAAAATAACCTAATCAGTTTCAGCATTATTTCATAAAAATGGTAGGTAACCACAGTTGCTATTTATCTATGAAGTTAGCCCTTAGCTTGCGAGTTCCTGAATGCATTCAGCTTTATTTATCAATTGTTTCTCAGTTGTATTATATTCGAAACGGATTTGAAAATATTCTTTCAATGACTGACCCCAAAACGACTAGATTTTTAAACCAGATTGAACTATACCAGGGGTGTCAAACTCGCGGCCCGAGAGATGAACATTTTTGATGTCAAGTATCAGGACGTAAACAATAATTTAACTTTATATATGTTTATTACAATGTACTAGTCAAAATAAAAATATTTGTTTCTATGAACATTGATATTTTCTTTTTTTTTTGCGGCCCACCTAAAGTTAAGCATTGTTTATTTGGCCCAAGTTAGCTTTTGAGTTTGACACCCCTGAACTACACCATCAGAATTTACTGTGTATTTATTTATTTACAATTACACTGTTTATTGCTACGATCATCGTATCGTTCATTTATGATCCATCCACGATCGTCAAATCGTCCATTTTCGTTGACAAGCCGAGGAACGATCGCAGAGAATCCACTGTTTATTCTAAAATCGAATTCAGCCAGAGTTCGATCCGTAACTCCGGCGCTGAAAATCTTTTCAGCGGGTGGAAATCGGGCGTGCAGTACTACTTGGAATGTTCGACGAATGAATTATAAAATAATGGAATACGCAGTTTCGTTTCCAGGAAGTTCGTCGGAGAAGCGCAGAAGCAGAGAAGCTGCTGCTGCTGCTCCGTTCCACGGCGCGTCTCCTGATATCCGGCAAGAATGGAGATATTGACGTTGAGGAAAATTTAAACTGACGTGCCGGAAACGACCGACAAGGAATCGAACATCGGTACGCATACAGAACTTCGGCCGGGGAGAACTTTAAGAATCGAGTAATTCGAGGCGAGCCTCTCCGGTGTCCTGCAAAACGGATCAACTCGCGAAGTCGAAGTATTCTGAATGGAGGAAAGTTCTTCTTGCTACTTTCAATATCGCCGGAACTGGGACTGGTACACAATAGTCGTCCGACTACTGTCTACGAGTACATGGTTGCCCGCTTATCACCGGACGGCATATATTTTCATGGGAATATCAATATTTATGCTTTAACTCGCAGATATCAATTAATCAAATTAGAGACACCCCTGTCCGGGAGTTAACATAATTATGGGACACCCAGTATATTGGTCACTGCATTTGTTACTTTGTATTATATTTCTGTTTCGCTGAATATAGTGAGTAAACATTGTGCTATAATAATTATAGCACAATTATATAGCACCGAATAATTATCGTTCGGTTCAAATAAACATTTTTACTGTGAAGAATAAACTGCGACGATTATTATTGCTTGAAACGCATCAAATATATTCCTCGAACGTTCAAGAATTAGTCTGCCACGCTTAGATTTATAATACCGAACATATACAATTATAAGGATGTCCCAAAAATGTCTCGCAATCCGGAAATAGCAGGTTCCTCGGATCATTTGAAGCAACTTCTTTCTTTACAAAAGTTTTCTCCGAGGCACCGTTAACGAGTTATTAACGAAAAACGGTGACCAATAAGAATCGAGTACGGCTGACGCGAGGCGGCTCAGCCAAGCAGCGCACGAAGCCCAGTTCCGTTCATTGGCTCGGTCGCCTCGCGCCAGCCGAGCTCGCCTCTCATTGGTCACGGTTTTTCGTTAATAACTCGTTAACGGTGCCTCGGAGAAAATTTTTGTAAAGGAAAAAGTTGCTTGAAACGACCCAAGGAACCCGCCACTTTCGGATTGCGAGACATTTTTGGGACGCCCTGTATTTAATCCTTAGCACTCCGAACCATTCTGGACGTTGGCTACCAGCTAATCAGCGCCACTTTTCGGCAGAAAAGGGCATTTACATACCCTCGTATTATTTAGTATGGTTTTGGAACTAACTAACATATTATAATGATATTGGGCTCATATGAATTGGCTGAAATCGAGAAATTTGCAAAAGAATCAATATTTTATTTTTTATAATTTTGTTATTGTTTGTTTTATAATTTTGTTTTGTTGTTGTAATCGCTATCTATGCGAACTCTTTCTCTCGTCGCCTTGTTGCTTGGACGATATCACTATCGCTGCTATCAAAACGATAGACTAACTGTAGAAGAAAACCTTCTACTGTTAGTCTTTCTAACAAATCTGTCTAAACGTCTATTTGGAGCTCATCTTCGCTGCTACTTGTGTCATGAGACTCATTCGTGTTCGAACGTTTTGCCATTGTTCTAATAAAAAATATGAATAAATACATAGGTTGAAAATTTCTAATTGTTATTACTAACTCACAAGATGATGTTTACCAAAAAAACTTTTACCAAACAATTTATTTACCAAGAGAAGAATCGCTTTTCCGATTTTCTCACTCGTTAGATCTATCTACACCGCTCGACGCTTCAAACCAGACCGAGTTCAGCTTTGAAAATCTTTTCCTCCAGATTTTATGATTATAAATCTCACTATACAGTGCGTGCTATGTTCGCATACCGACCTTTCTTCTACAAACTTGCCTTATCGCTCTTTTCAAATGGCGCCTTTGAAATGCTCGGACCGTCGTGAGCACGCCTCTCACGTTCTCGTCGAAACCCGCTGACATTTCTTGTATATATCTTAGTAATTTTACTATATTTTCATTTGATTTCTTGCGCCGTTTCAAGAGAAAACTTCAGGGAAACATGCATGTCTGAAAAAGTTGCGCTGAAATAACTCAATTCCCCGTAATCGCTAATAAACTTTAATGACCCATGGACATCCGAGTGATATGCTAGAATTACGATGTCCCACGAGAGGGGACAGCGGAGTGCAAAGGGTTAATACCGAAAAACTTTCTCTTAAAAAATTCTTGAGATTTCAGAGTCCAATTTAGAGAGACTACTATTTCTGTATTATCGGAAATTGGAGACGTAGAATACGTTACTCTTTCCACTTGTAATCCAAGGAACATACGTACGCAGATACCTCGTCGAATCGTCTAAGCATTTAGCACCGTTGAAGTCGCGGGATCGAAGCCACTTTAAATGCATAAAATCCGCAGTTCCGGCACACTCCGCCGCATCTCGAGCGACAAGTTTCAACTTCGGCCCGCGATCCCATGTGGAAAAGTTGTCGGACGATTAAGGAAGAAGCGCCGCATTGAATGTTAGCCTTGGCGCGGCACGACGGCAAAACAACCAGCCGGCACAAAGCAAATTGTTGAACGAGTTTCATTTCCCTTTGCAACAATCAGCGAGCCCGACCTGTTTACTGTTCCCGGAGGAAATCGGATTTCCTGATACGGAATAGACAGATATAACTGGATGGAGAAACGTTACACGTTCGTCTGCCTCACCTCGTTAACGTCCCTTCAAGAGACAAAAGGTTCCTATAACTCGTGTAACACCCTTAACCCCGATCGGATAGGAATTACCGTCTCGTGTTTATCCAACGGGGAAAATGCCCGTTTTATCGGCCCCGTAAAAATGATCAATTTCCCTGCTCGGAGCAGTTCCTTCGATATCCGCGAGATTATCGGAGCAAGAAAGACGCTCCGCGCGACGCGCGATCGCACGAAAAATAAAATGCGTTTGCAAACTTCATCGGAACGTAACCTGTTCCACGTAGTCGTGCTATAAAACGCTGTGGAAAATCGTAGAAATATCGCCCAATTTTTACGTATACGGTATTCCATTGTTTTATAGCCGCGGTCAAATTAGTAAAAAGACTCGATGATTGCTTTTTGTATAAACTGAATATATATATATATATATATATATATATATATATATATATATATATACAGGGTCTCCTAAAATTATGGCACTCTATTTTATATTATACAATAGTATAGTAGTAATAATAGTGTAAATAGTATAAATATAGTATAGTAGTAATAATACTCTATTATATATTATATAATAGAGTATTCGTATATTATATATTATATAATAGAGTACTCGTATATTATATATTATATAATAGAGTACTCGTATATTATATATTATATAATAGAGTACTCATATGTTATATATTATATAATTATTATATAATTATATAGTATAGTATAGTATTATTACTTACTATATATATATATATCAGTTGCGCAATGTGTCCCATAATTGCGTAAACACCCGGAAAGAGCTGATTCCTGAGATCATTTCAAGCAACTTTTTCCTTAGCGAAAATGCAATCAGAGGCTTCGTTCACGAGTTATTAACGAAAAACGCTGACCAATGAGAGATCGCGTACGACTGACGCGCCGCCCTCGCGACCACCGCCGCCGCGGCATTGACCGCAAGGGCGGGGCGCCGGCCACACACGCTCTCCGATTGGTCCGCGTTTTTCGTTAATAACTCGTAAACGAAGCCGCGGATTGCATTTCCGCAAAGGAAAAAGTTGCTCCAAATAACCTCAGGAACCCGTCATTTCTCGCAAGTCTCATAATTCTGGGACACCCCGTAGAAGCGAGAAGATTGAATTCATACAGTATTATAAAACCTGTTCCCCTTTTTCCAAATTCTTTCCATTCTCGTTTACAAGCCGAAGGACAATCGGCGAGAGAATTTACGATAGTTCTCGAGGGGAAGAATAGGGCCGAGAGTCCGTGACTCCTTCGATTCAGGTTCATCTTAAAGCGATAATAAATACGGCTGTCCTTAGCCATGGCAAGGTAGAGCGGTAGGCAATAAATACACCTTCCCCATGGCGTCTAAAGCCCCTAAATTCCAGCATCAAGCGAACGACTCTCGTCTATCTGTAGGAAGCAACTGCTCGTCCCGGTTTTGCATGTTCACGGCCCCCGCGCAGGGGTCGCAGTTCCGGCATCCAAGGTTCACGTGTACTCACCTCGCTCCATTTATTGGTCTCCCACATGGGGCAGGAGATGGTGTTGCAGGTCTCCTGGTTGCGGGGCTTGTGCATGCCGCTGCACTTGTGGTCGGGCAGCTGTAACGACAAGGATTTAAAGCTCTTACACCATTCATCTTGGCCGACGAGTGATTTCGGGGGGCATACATTAGGTCGCCAATGTTTTCGTTCGCCTCGACGCGACGCGATGGGACGCGACGCGACTCGGCTCGATTTGTTCGCGTCGCGGCGCGCAGTATTCGAATTACACTGTTCGACACGATATTTGGGTTCTTATAGCTACTATGAAATTCTTGTAGAGCTTCACTCCCTGAACAAGAATCCGAAAACCGAATTGCTCCATCGCCCTCAGTTTTTTAAATAATCGAACTTTTGTAAAAACCCAAAATTTTCGACGAAAATGAGGTATCGCGTGTAAAGTGAAAACGTTAGAAAGTTCTAATTGGTGTTAGAAGATAGAGGAGAGTTTCCCGAATATAGTGGCATGCAATTTATTGATTGTTTTTGGTCCTAAATAGCAATAAATTAATGTCAAAGTTTACAAAACTGTCGACGCGTGCAGTTTCTGCGCAATATTTTTGTATTTTTACGAAAAGTTTTTTGTTCGGCACGAAAACTCTACTCAGGATCGGATTCTGTAGACATTTCTGAAGAAGAAACGGTCCGGTAAAAATGTCGGAACGATACACATTTCGAGTAGATCGAGAAAATGTTCGACGGCAACATGCGCACGACGTTTTGCCGCCAAGAGCTTCGCTGCTCGCTTCTCTCTGTCCGATAGGGCCGAAGCTACGCGTAATCAACACCGATAGAGGGATCCAATGGGGCACCCACTTAGCGTATGGGGCGTGCCATTTTTTTTAGTACTTCAATGCGCTGTCTTGTTTTACATATTTTTATGGATAATAATCACCAAACTGTGAATCATAAATTAAAAATGGAGAAATAATAAAAGAAAAATAATGGACAAAAAATATTCATTTCATTCTGAATTTGTTCGAATTACAAGTATATCATGTATACAGTTATCATTTAAATTATAACGATAATTCGATCGTGAATAAATAATCATTTTCAAAACGATAAACTTCTTGAAACATATCGTTAAAAATATATTTAAATATTTATTTAATTATATGGCGTAGAAGTCAAAATTACAAGAATTTCATAGTGGCTACAGGAACTCAAAAATCGTGTCGGACAGTGTTATCGATTCGCCCCGACCCGAGATCCTACAACGTCGAAGTTCTATTTTCGCGAGCGATCGATTCGGACGGCTCGTCCGAATTGCGAACGACTTTTTTCTTTACTATATTTATTTTGGTCGCCGCGCAACTTGAATTGCTTTTTCTTTCGGTGTAGACGAAACGGAAATGCATCCGCGGTGAACTGTCGCGTACGTCTGATTTTATTTCACGCGTTCTCTTGTCTTGTTTCTTTTCTTTTTTTCGCGTTACCACCGTTCGTTTTTTTTCTTTTTTATTTATTTATCGATCGGAGATCGATGTTCGTGGAATCGTTCGAGGGAAACGATTTGACACAAGGCAAGGGAAGATAAAACGAGAATCGTTTTGAACGATGTGACGGCGACAATTTTGCAGAGATTTTCTGTACCGTAATAAGGTGTAATTTGAACCGTTTTTTGTTTAACTATGCGACAGCGTCTCGATTAATCGAGACTTTTTAATATCGCACTCGGCGCTGTCTATGATAGCTCTGAGAATAGAGTGCCGAATGAAACGTAAATCTTACATAACACGCATAGTATTATGAGCAACGAGACACGTACGATAAATGACCTGGGAATACTAATAATAAAATATTGATTAGCGTGGTCCGCGAATAGCTAATTACAGCGCCAGCGCAACCGCCCAATAATCACCGTGTTGTGGTGGTCGCATGGTTCAAAAGTGATCCTCGATAAAAATGATAATATCATAATGATAATAATTCTAATGATAATAATCATAATGATAATAATTATAATGGTAATAATCATCATGACAATAATCATAATGATAATAATCATAATGACAATAATCATAATGATAATAATTCTAATGATAATAATCATAATGATAATAATTATAATGGTAATAATCATAATGACAATAATCATAATGATAATAATCATAATGATAATAATTATAATGACAATAATCATAATGATAATAATTCTAATGATAATAATCATAATGATAATAATTATAATGGTAATAATCATAATGACAATAATCATAATGATAATAATTATAATGGTAATAATCATAATGACAATAATCATAATGATAATAATCATAATGATAATAATTATAATGACAATAATCATAATGATAATAATTCTAATGATAATAATCATAATGATAATAATTCTAATGATAATAATCATAATGATAATAATCATAATGATAATATCATACTGATAACAATTATAATGATAATATCATACTACGTACTTCGCGCCAAGTATTCACACTTTTGTTTAAATATTGTATAAATTTAAAGGGTTTGAAAACAGTTACGATATCGGTTTCAGTTCTTGAAACAGTTATGAAAAACCGAAATGTTCCTCATCACTGTTAATTCTCCCTAATTGGGATTCCTGTGGTCATTTGAAGCAACTTTTTCCTTAGCGAAACTGCGATCCGCGGCTTCGTTTGCGAGTTATTAACGAAAAACGCTGACCAATGAGAGATCGCGTACGGCTGACGCTCCGCCCTCGCGACCACTGCCACCGCGCTAGACGGCTCACGCGTCGCGTCATTGGCCGCAAAAGCGAAGCGCCGGCTAGACTCGCTCTCCGATTGGTCCACGTTTTTCGTTAATAACTCGTAAACGAAGCCGCGGATTGCATTTTCGCTAAGGAAAAAGTTACTTTAAATGACCTAAGGAACCTTTTCGGGACACCGTTTACAATAGTTAGAAACAGTTACTTTTGGAATTCTTTTAATCCTCGGTTGCAAGAGATAAAAATTGTAGGTCGCATATTCTTTTAGAAAATCATAACTCCGTTAGTACGACGGATATAAGTCGCTCTACGTGCATCTACTAAATTACATTCGAAGAGCTCGTCAACGAAACGTTTTAAGAATTAAGAGCCAGCACATTCGCAGCAATCTCTCATCCAGTAACAGGACGGTTAAGCTGGATTGAAACTTCTAAAACTGAACTCGGTATTTCGGATAAGTCCGTCGAATCTAGCGCTCTCTATCGCGGGATTGGATGTTTTAATAGAATTTGCGTGCACGAGCGAGGCGTGTGTCGAAAAGATCCTGTCGAAACGCATCTTTTCGTATCTAAACCTGTAAATTTCGAAAACTCCGCCCGGTGGCCAGATGCGATTTTTCAAAAACGGAAAAATACAATTCTGTGAAATGATCGAAGTGAAATCCTCATCGTTCCTCACAGCGACTTATATAACTATCAATTTGTGCAATAATTAAATAAATCATTTTTACCGATGCTAAATATTCCAAATGAAATTTGTATTTTATCAACGTCGCGAACGTGTCTCAGCTTTCTTTTTATTTGTCGAGATGAGATGCACGATTGTTTAGACGTATTTTTCTTCTAAAAGTCATACGAGTACTTTTGTCTTCGTTATATTTTAATGGTATGTTAATTTCAAATTGATTAACCCTTAGAGCCCTATGGACGCATATATGCGTTTGACGAAAGTCATCCGTGTAGCCTAAGGCCGCATTTATGTGTTTCCTCTAAGTCATCGGCCTGGACAAAGGGCGCATATATGCGTTTGTCGATTTTTTCAATCGATATGCAGTCATTTTCGTGTAAAATTAATACAGGGGCACTCGTTAGTAATTTGCCTTCCTTAGGTAGCGGTTGGGCAATATTAGGGTCATAAAAATCCCCGGGAATTTCCGAAACGGAAATCCCATTTTATATGTCCCACTCTCTAACCAATTAGATTTCAAAATAATTACCCGCACTGTCACCTTTTCGCGACTCAAAGCACTCAAAACGACTCGGTCAGCAGTATCGTCTTGCGAATGTAAGAACCTCACGGTCTCGCTCGCATCAACAACGATAGTGCCGAATATAACTTGTTCGATTTTTTTTTTTTATTCGTGACACCCTACAAAATGTCAAATCTTGAGGAATATTTCACAAGGGACGACAGCGAGATAGAATATAGTGAATCACTATCATCGGACATTGAATCAGAAGATTAATTATTTAACCTTCTGCGAAAGAATCACTATAATTTATTACTGTTTACGCCTTGAATAGTCACTTCGGTGTGGCAAAAAAGTATTCCGCCCCCAACGATGGTCAGCGATAGCCGCGCTCCGTCCCTACGAACCGGTTCGGCCAGGAGTATTCAGAGCTCAAAAGGTTAACGCGAATCGTTCGCGGCGTTTTCATTTTTCGCTGCCGCACAATTTTGCGATAATGCGGCTCGAAGATAACCGACAACCTTTTTTTCCCCCTCAAATCGAATTGAATCTGCTTCGTAGAAAAAATGGAGCTTCGTCGGAATTACAGTCTGCGTTTGTCGAAATCCTGATATCAACTGCCCATTCGGATACATATTTTTCAATTGATAGTTCCAGGGATGGTTCAAGCGTAATAAAATTGTAAGTTGTATCGGCACACGGTCCGCCGCATATCTCGCGGTCGAATCATGCGCGGTAATAAAATTTTACAACTTTGGCAAATATCAATGGTCCGGCGGGAAATTTACGCGCGTTAAATGAACCGCTTCGAGATACTGCAGAAAAATGTGGCGATTCCCAGGTTCGAAATACCGAAAATATTATTTACGACGATTTCAAATCTGTTGCAATGCAGCGCGCGATATCTTTTTTTCTTTTTAATTGAACTTTCAACTTTTGTGTACGTAATGCCAGTTATTTCACGGCGTGTTACGATATTTTCAGCTAAATTATTCCAAAGTCAGCGGAGACATACAACAATAATACAAAATGAAAATCATTTAGATCGTTTTGAAATATACGATATATTGTATTAATGCTTTTTTATTGCACTAATATATGTATATAATATATATATACATATATATCAACCGAAGCAACAGGGTTCATCAAATAGACGCAGACTATCGATTGCTACAAGAATCGTTCCAATATTTTGAAAGTGTCCAAATGTCGCTATCTAAATACAGGGTGTCCCAAAATGTCTCGCGATCCAGAAGTGGGAGATTCCTGAGGTCATTTGAAGTAACTTTTTCCTCAGCGAAAATGCGATCCGCAGCTTCGTTCACGAGTTATTAACGAAAAACGCTGACCAATCGGAGAGCGAGCGCGGTCGGCGCTCCGCCCTCGCGGCCAATGCCGCGACGCGTCGGCCGCCTGACGCAGCGGCGGTGGTCACGAGGGCGGGGCGTCAGTCGTACGCGACCTCTCATTGGTCAGTGTTTTTCATTAATAACTCGTAAACGAAGCGGCGGATCGCATTTTCGTTAAGGAAAAAGTTCCTTCAAATGATCTCGGGAAACCTCTCGTTTCCGAATTGCGAGACATTTTTGCGATACCTTGTATAATATAAAATACCACTATTTCATCGTTCACCGCGATTTCTATCGAACGAACCGATTAAATCGAACTGAACCAGAGCTGACTTTGGCCGACGTTCCTCGCAAGTAAACAGTGCGCCGTTACGGAGTTTAATGGACTAATCGAGTTTAAAACGTTCGGTACACTTAACGGTTAATAGGAAATAAATTGCGGCCTGGCGATGTACCTGGATGGATGCTTTCACGATCAGCTGTTTTTGAGTTCAAGATCAAACTTCAACGGTTATCGCGCTCCCCGCAGTTCACAGCAAACGTAATTTACTGCGTAATCGCTGAATAATCGCACGGTCGACGAGACATTACTACACGTATTACACCCTCTAGTACCGACCCGGAGTGCCGTCTAGCCGTTTTTCGTCGGTAGACCGGCGGGGTTAGATGTCGGGGGAAGGTTTGAAAATCCTCGGCGGCGCACCGTGCGTCTAACCGTACGTACAGGGCACCTCAGAAATAGGGGACACCCCTGGAAACGCGTGAATTCTTTAACACTAGATTTACGGAACCCGTCAAAATGGCGGGTCACTGATTTTTTAATTTGCGATCGTTCGTATCGTAAGGATGCATTTATAAGTTATTTATTCGATTTATATGCTACTCGCGGCAAATGTTACAATAACAAATCAGAATAAGTTGAAAATAAGAATAAATGTCTTATTGTTACTTTTATAAACTAATATACAACAGCTGCGTTTTTGTGCTCCGTAAATTTAGTGTTAAGCGAACGGAAGTCGAAAAGTATAGTAAATTTTCGCCATAATTGGCGCTCAGATTGTGCACACAAATGGACAATTTGGGAAGAGGAGACACGATTATTCGAGCCTTTTATAGTTATTGATTGTTAACAACTTTAGAAACGAACCGCAAGGCTCGAATAATCGTATCTCCTCTTCCCAAATTGTCAAGGTTTTGTAAAGGTTACAATAACAAATCAGAATAAGTTGAAAATCAGAGTAAATGTCTTATTGTTACTTTTATAAATTAATGTAAAACATCTGTTTTTTTTGTGCTGCGTAAATCGAGTGTTAAGCGAACGGGAATGGAAAAGTACAGTAAATTTTTCCTAAATGGCGCTGCTCGGATTGTGCACAAAAATCGACAATTTGGGAAGAGGAGACACGATTATTCGAGCCTTTTATAGTCACCGATTGTCAACAACTATAAAAACGAGCCGCGAGACTCGCATAATCGCATCCCGTGTTTCCAAATTGTCCATTTTTGCTTCCAAGCTGATCGTCAATTAGGGAGAATTTACTGTACAGTAATGTCTCCCTAATTGACTCCCAGATTGTGCACAAAAATGGACAATTTGGGAAGAGGGGATACGATAGCTGTTGATAACTATAAAAATGAACTGTAAAAACGAGCCGCAAGGCTTGCATAATCGCAGCCCCTCTTCCCTTACTTTTATACTTACTTTATACTTTTATACTTTAACAAAAATCGACAATTTGAGAAAAGGAGACATGATGATTCGAGCCTTTTATAGTCATTGATTGTTAACAATTATAGAAACTAGCCGCGAGGCTCGCATAATCGAATCCCCTGTTTCCAAATTGTCCATTTTTGCTTCCTTGCTGAGCGTCAATTAGGGAGAATTTTCTGTACAGTAATGTCTCCCTAATTGACTCTCAGATTGTGCACAAAAATGGACAATTTGGGAAGAGGGGATACGATAGCTGTTGATAACTATAAAAATGAACTATAAAAACGAGCCGCGAGGCTCGCATAATCGAATCCCCTGTTTCCAAATTGTCCATTTTTGCTTTCAAGCTGTGCGTCAATTAGGGGGAATTTACTGTACAGTAATGCCTCCCTAATTGACGCTCAGATTGTGCACAAAAATGGACAATTTGGGAAGATGGGATACGATAGCTGTTGATAACTATAAAAATGAACTGTAAAAACGAGCCGCAAGGCTCGCATAATCGCAGCCCCTCTTCCCAAATTGCTGATTTTTGTGGACAATTTCAGCGTCAATTAGAGAGACTGTACTTTGTAACAGTTACGAGAACATTTCGGTTCTTCATAACTGTTTCAAGAACCGTAACCGACATCGTAACTGTTTTCAACTCTCTAAGTGAAAAAATGTACACAATATTTAAACAAAAGTGTGTCTATTTAGAGCGAAGTATATAATATGATTATTACGATTATCATTACGATTATTATCAGTATGATATTATCATCTTTATCGTGGCCTAATTCGGCCGGACACGCTTTTGAACCGTGCGACGGCGTTTTGCGAGCGGCGACTTCGTTTCCGAGCGTATTAAATTTTCTCCGGACCTATTGCTCCGCGCTTTAATCGACTAATTAGTTGCCAGCATTCAAACGGGCTAATTAACCATCGGACTTCCCGCTATCCTTCACGTCAACGCATCGATTTCGGTGAAGTAGTTCGGTTATATGAAACCTTTTAATATTTGGGAAGTTCTTCACGCTCGCCGGAACTTTTCAAACGGAGCCGAACAGATATCGCGATTAAAATCCGTTTCAAATATCGCGAAATTGATTCGTACGTCCAATTATCGAATCGTTTCTTGCTCCACATTAACCGGATTAATTAAATTCCCTCCGCTAGTTAACAACTTGCCGTTTCGTGTCAGCTCGTGCTCCCGTCGAACATTTCGAAGCATAATACACCGCGCGTCTTGTTTTTTTTACTATCCGTTTACTCGCTTTCTTTGAATCGAGATATTTCTCTTTCTTGAAAAGAAAAAGTAAAAAAAACGAACGGTCGGTCGACGGTGAACGATCGAAATAAAAACAAGGATAAATTTTATTTCTTTGTCACATGTGTTCGGTCGATGAAATATATGTTTTACGAGTTAAATAGAAAATTAACTTCGCCTTTTAAAAAATAATTAACCGGAAAGAAATTATAAATAATGTACGCTCGAGGTATCCCTTGAAGTTTTTCTATTGTTTCCTTGGCCTACGATAATTTCCTTCGAGAAAGAGAACATTGATCCGCTCGAATTAGGCCTCGATAAAGATGTTAATATCATACTAATAATGATCGTAACGACAATCGTAATAATCATATTATATATTTCGCGCCAAGTAGACACGCTTTTGTTTAAATACTGTGTACATTTTTTCCACTTAGGTTCTTGAAGAACCGAAATGTTCTCGTAACTGTTACAAAGTACAGTAATGTCTCTCTAATTGACGCTCAGCTTGCGGCTCGTTTTTATGGTTCATTTTTATAGTTATCAACAACTATCGTATCCCCTCTTCCCAAATCGTCCATTTTTGTGCACAATCTGAGCGTCAATTGATAATTGAGCGCTCAGATTGACAATTCGTGACTATACAAATAAATCGCAAGGATTGAATAATCGTATCTCCTCTTCCAAAATTGTCCACTTTTGTGGACAATCTGAGCGTCAATTAGAGAGACATTACTGTATACCAAGTTCCGATAAACGGAGCTCGCGCGGACGGATTTCGTTCCTTCGGATCTGAAAGCAAGTACGCCCGACCCATATGTTTATAAAAATATAAAAATGCTAGAAATTCGTGTTTCAGGTGGACAGCCGTCGATTTGAGGCGCCCTGTACTTCCGGATACGTGCGCGCGTGTTCCAGGCGCTCGCCGAGTCTCGGATGAGAGGATTTTACGGTGGTTGACACAGAACCGCGGGCGGCCCTTCCAGTTTAAACGAACCGAACTGGGTTAGGGTTCGTGGGGATTTTGCGGGGCTGTCGTAGACACCGAATGGCTGGATGGATGGATGGATGGTCGGACGGATGGACGGATGGATGGCTGGCTGGACGCGTATCTCCTCGCCGGTTCTACAAGAGCTGAGCACCTCGTGAATCTTCAAAGATGAAGCAAATTATTAACCTATTTATGCCCGCGAATAACTCCGCCGGCGAGCCCGACGGGATTTATGCTCGCGCGGCCTGCGGAGGCGCGCGATTATGAACCGTAAAAGTCCGTATCGAAACCGGCGAAATATATCGCATCCGCGATAACGCAGAATGTATTGGGTTGGCAACTAAGTAATTGCCGATTTGTTCAATGTAATAAACAATTTTTTTTTACTTGGAACGAAGTTTAATCTGTAATGTATTTTCCATTTTGTTCGATGACCTTTCGCCATCTCTCTGACAACTTGAAAATCCCACGCTCGTAGAAAGTCTGATCCTTTTCGGCCAAAAACTGAGTTAAGTGAGATTTTACAGCGTCATCGTCGTTAAAAGTTTTACCACGAAGGGAGTTGTCCAGGGATCGAAATAAGTGGTAATCCGATGGCGCGAGATCAGGGCTACATGGTGGGTGTAACATCAATTCCCAAGCAATATCCATCAATTTTTGCCGAGTGGACAAAGACGTGTGCGGCCTAGCATTGTCCTGTTGGAAAATGACACCTTTACGATTGACCAATTCTGGTCGCTTTTCCTTGACCGCTGCATTCAATTTGTCCAGTTGCTAACATTCACCGATAATAAAAAATAACATAATAATAATAATAATAATAATAATACTATAATAATAGTAATAATAATAATAATACTATAATAATAGTAATAATAACAATAATACTACAATAATAGTAATAATAATAATAATACTATAATAATAGTAATAATAATAATAGTACTATAACAATAGTAATAATAATAATAATAATAATAATTTTAAAATTCGATTCCCGTTCGCTTAACACTCGATTTACGCAGCACAAAAAAACACAGATGTTTTATATTAATTTATAAAAGTAACAATAAGACATTTATTCTGATTTGTTATTGTAACCTTGACATAACCTTGACAATGTTGGAAGAGGAGATACGATTGTTGGAGCCTTGCGGCTCGTTTTCTATAGTTACCGATTCTCAACAACTATAAAAATGAGCTTCAAGGCACGAATAATCGTATCACCCCACCCCAAAATTGTCCATTTTCGTGGACAATCTAAGCGTCAATTTAGAGAAACATTAACTGTATTTCGAAGATCCATCAATAGGATCCAATAGGAGCGCGCGTTGAACGAAGCGAAAGAAGAGAGACGATTTTCTGTCCACTCGAAAATCGGCTATACCAGATAGTCAACGTGTTACATTTCCGTTACAGCGGTCCTCCTGGATCGTGGCTTCGGTTCGATTCGCGTCGATAAATCACGAAGAACCGCGACGAGTAAAAAAGTAAGCTACCGGGGGAATCGCGTCGAATCTTCTTATGGGACGATAGAATAAGACTCGGACGCGATTTATAAGAGGATATTCCTCGTTTCTACCCATGCCGCGGCCACGAGGCCGAGGAGAACGCGATGTTTTCCATGGTGCAGAACGAAACGAAACGGAACGAAACGGGACGGAACGGAACCGGGTCGCGTATCCGAGAGCCGAAATCCCGGAATTTAATATAAAGGGATTTCGCGTATTTAAATTATCTCCATTCCGCCCCTTATTTACCTTTGTAGTCTCATTGCCGTTCTCCTCCGTGCAGAAAATGGCTCTGGTCCGGGATCCTCCCCCGCAGCTTGCGCTGCATATACTCCATTCGCCGGCTACCCATCTGGAAAGGTAAAAAGAATCAATGGAGACGCTGCGCGATAACAGCGTTTTCGTTTGGTGGCAGCCCGCCATCATGTTACGTAATGACGACGGCGTGTGCCTCGGCTTTCATAAGCTGCAGAAATAACGGCGATTGCCGGCGAGGGGGTGGGAACGGTGAAATCGTCTATAATAATGTCTTATGTATTACGCTCTGTGTTACGTATACATTTTACTCCGACTGTTTCTTTTTTGAAATCATTTCGTTCTTCCAGGAAATTGTCCGTCATCTTTTGTCCAGAATGTCCAAATGTAATTGTGAACGAACAAATTGTCCAAATGTCGGCAGAAATTTTTGCATTATTGTGCACAAGCTTATACATAAATTTCTGCACAAATATTAGCATCATGTAGTGCACGAACTTTTACACAAATTTCTGCAGAAATATTTGCGTCAAGTAGTGCACAAACTTTTACACAAATTTCTGCAGAAATTTTTGCATCAAATAGTGCACTAACTTTGACACAAATTTTTGTGTCAAATAGTGCACGAACTTTTACACAAATTTCTGCAGAAATATTTGCGTCAAATAGTGCACTAACTTTTACACAAATTTCTGCACTAACTTTTGCGTCAAATAGTGCGCAAACTTTGACACAAATTTCTGCACAAATATTTGCATCAAATAGTGCAAAACTTTTACACAAATTTCTGCACAAACTTTTGCACAAATTTCTGCAGAAATATTTGCGTCAAATAGTGCACTAACTTTTACACAAATTTCTGCACTAACTTTTGCGTCAAATAGTGCGCAAACTTTGACACAAATTTCTGCACAAATTTTTGCATCAAATAGTGCACGAACTTTTACACAAATTTCTGCAGAAATATTTGCGTCAAATAGTGCACAAACTTTGACACAAATTTCTGCACTAACTTTTGCGTCAAATAGTGCACAAACTTGTACACAAATTTCTGCACAAATTTTTGTGTCAAATAGTGCACTAACTTTGACACAAATTTTTGCACAAACTTTTGCATCAAATAGTGCACAAACTTTGACACAAATTTCTGCACAAATATTTGCATCAAATAGTACAAAACCTTTACACAAATTTCTGCACAAACTTTTGCATCAAATAGTGCACGAACTTTTACACAAATTTCAGCACAAATATTTGTGTCAAATAGTGCACAAACTTTTACACAAATTTCTGCACAAACTCTTGCACAAATTTCTGCACAAATATTTGCATCGAATAGTGCACAAACTTTTGCATAAAATAGCGCACGCACTGATGCATAAATTTCTGCATAAATTCTCATATAAATTTGTGCACGAACTTCTGCAGAATCTCGCGCGTGAGCTATTGTTTAAACATTATTCGCACGACAACCGTGAACGAAAACATCGAGGCGCGAATTAAAGCAGAATAATTTCCAAAACCGCAACAGCTTCGCAACAATACCTCGTTCTTGATTCTGGAAAATTTACACGATACGCTAATTCGCCGTGAAAAGAAACACAGTTTCAGCCGGTTTCCGCGAGCTTAATATACACATGCCGCGCGAAATCTCTTGCGGATTCTTCGGACATGAAATCACGTGATTCGATAAAAAGTTATTAACTTAACGACCTCGGTGGAAGGTAGGAGGTCCAAGAGGTCGCCGAGAACGTTTAAAATTCATATATGCCTACGGTAATCCTAATATTTGCATGTCTTTTACCGGGTGGGGGAGGAAAAAAAAAGATGAACGCTTTCATCGCCGGAGCTGGAAGAAAGGGTGCAAACTCCCTAGACGTCGTAATCGGTCACCGTGCTGATTTTTAATATTCCCGGAGCACCGGCAGTTTTTGCTGGAAACTCGAATCGTACGACCGGCTCAATATTTTCGAAACATTATTCCAAATTCAATCCTCTTTTCACAAGTCACCGAATCGGTTTTCATATTATTGTGTTTCAGCGGATGCTTCCAGTTATCGTTGTATTCTACAATTTCAGCGGAAATTCTAAAGTCTAAGACATTAACGAAAATTGAGGATTCAAATTTTAATGAGAACAGAGACGTACTTTTCGTGGGATATTATATTATTATATTATATTTATATTATATTCATGGAATTCCAGCTTTCACGAGTTCCGCTGCACAAAGCGAACACGCACGATTCTTTTTTATTCCGATTGGAAGCTCGAGTCTTTATTCTTTTTTAATTTTTTCTTGTTGCTCCGAATAATATCAAAATTAAAAAAAAAGATATTTCAGTCGTTCCACGGTAAACCAATCCCTCTAACGTTTCGAAGAAATTGCAGAATGCTCGAAAAAAAAATTCCAAAAACGTCGAAACCGAATGGTTCAACTTTTAAAAAAATGATTGCGTTCTAAAAGCTGCTCGAATAGCTTTCGCCGGATGGCGGTGCTTAAAAAGCTTCATGAATTTTGATATACGCGAAATCCGCGCAATTTTCCAGGCAGAGCCGCGCGACGATTTTCGGCGGTTTCAAATTCCCGGCGCGCCGTTTCGCCTAATCGAGGAGTTTCTATCGGTCACGGGGTCGACGCGGGGAACGGGAACAGTGAAAGAAAAAAATAAATAGTCTTCGGTCCAATTGGACTAATCGACGTGGACTTTTTCAATTTCCGGTACATCGCGTGTTCGCCGGGCGAAAGTGTTCCCGAGTCACCCAGACGGATCCCATCGATCGTGTCGCGCAGCCAGCTTGGCAACTTTCTGCCCCTCTTTCTGCAAGTGCACAACAACACACGTGCAAACGCGCAGGTGTCCCCGCGTGTTCATCGATCGAGCCCGATCATTCTCCTCGATCCTCTATCGTCATGGAAACCGTCATAATGGCAGGAACGCGGAGGCTCGACGAACACGTTCCATTCGATGAACCGGTCCCGTTGTTCCTGACGATCATTTGTCTACGCGGATAATTAGGATGGATCGTTACGCTTTTGAAAAGTGGGACACGCGAAACGCGAAGAGGCATCGTCGCTGGATCCCGTGCGATTCATTCTTCGAATCGACGGTGTTCTATAAAATAGTCTCATATTTAGGTGCAGCAATTTCTCCCGGAAATGACAAATTTCGGATTGCTGTGAACTTCCCTGTGAACTTCTTCTACGTCTATGTAATTTATCGCTACGTCGATGTTGCACCAACCAGTCCCGCAAAACTCTATGAATAGATCATGGTCAGGTCATATCATGTTAACAGAGAGGAATAGCTAATTAAAAAAAAACTATATAACCATATTGCAACTTTTGCCGAAACTAGAGCCCCGTGGTAGATCACGTGTCATACGAATGCGGAACAATAAAACCACAAGGACTTCCTTGTACTAGTCCTACGCCTATGTAATTTATCGCTACGTCGGCGTTTCACGATCTAATCGAAACGAAAGATAACCGTATGAAACGCGTCAAAAAGAGCAGAATAAGAACGAAACAACGGGTAAAATTGTCCAGAACTGGATAGCGAATATCGTCCAACGAATAGTGTCCATGTCGTTTTACAACGACGCGGTATTCGAGCGACAACGTACCAAGGTAAGTGTGCCAATTACTGTGCCACCCCCTGGTTGTAAGCTTGCCGTTGACCGCGCTTGTCCAGGGTCAGATGCGAATAAGAAACGACGAACGATAAATAACGAATGGAGTTTCAGTAATTACTCCCGGAAATGCCGAATTTTGGGTCGCTGCGAACTTCCCTGTGCTAGTCCTGCGCCTGTGTAATTTATTGCTACGTCGATGCTAAGGGTCGTCGGAGTCGGTCGAGCGTGTGATGCGACACGCGACACGAATTCCCGGAAGACGACACAAAATGGTCTGTTTGGAGGTGAGTCGGGTAAGAAAAACCGTGGTGCCATAAGGTACGTGGTAGGTACAGTGATTTCTCCCTAATTCGCGCTCAGATTGCGCACGATTATTCGAGCCTTGCGGCTCGTTTTTATAGTTACCGACTGTCGACAACTATGAAAACGGGACGCGAGGCTCGAATAATCGTATCTCCACTTCCTAAATTGTCTATTTTTGTGCGCGATCTGAGCGCGAATTAGGGAGAAATTACTGTAGTAGGTACGTGACCGTCGAATCGTGGCATGTGGCCTCCGAATTGCCTTCGAATAGTGGCACGTGGCCTCCGAATTGCTGTCGAATTGCCTTCGAATTGCCTTTGAATTGTCTTCGAATTACCTTCGAATTACTTTCGAATCGTGTCACGTGGCCTCCGAATTGCCTTCGAATAATGGCACGTGGTCTCCAAATTGTCTTCGAATAGTGGCACATGGCCTCTGAATTGTCTTCGAATAGTGGCACGTGGCCTCCAAACTGCCTTCGAATTGTGGCACGTGGCCTTCGATTTGTCTTCGAATCAAGGTAAAAAATTAGAAATAATCGTATCTCATCTTCCCAAATTGTTCATTTTTGTGCGCGATCTGAGCGCGAATTAGGAAGAAATTACTTTAATTAGAAATTAGGTATGTGACCGTCGAATCGTGGCATGTGGCCTCCGAATTGTCATCGAATAGTGGCACGTGGAATTGAATTGCCCTCGAATCGTGACACGTGGCCTCCGAATTGTCTTCGAATAATGTCACGTGGCCTCTGAATTGACAAAAATAGCGTTCCCCTTAATGCGATTGAACGAACCGATTCAAAGTATTTAACGCTACAATGTACAAACCTTTCGTTATCTTGCGCTCTAACAACATTAATTATTTATCACTTATCACAAACATTAAGCGCGTTCTTTATAAAACGAATCTATCTGTAAATATTAAATCAAATCAAATCTTGAACGAACATAAAAAAGAGAAGAACGTCGTTACATATTACCGCTGATAAATGCTGCTATCTCCTATAGAATTCTGTTTCACGTAACAGCAACATTGACCTCTTATTCCGTCAATTTCAGAATGGAGGGAGGGGGGATGTCTAATAATTTCGTTCGTTGACGCGGGCTCTAACGAGAAGTCGCAGCGAAACAGCGAAGGGAATTGGGAAAAGGTTGGCCAAGAGCAAACCGCCGATAGAAATAAGATTACTCCGCGACAATGGGCGGTAATTGGATTATGAATAATTGAACAGTCGATGGTTCGTTAATTACGTATACTCGGGTTGCAAAACCGAAGGGCCCCCCCATCACCCGGATCGATCGGCGTTGGGCGACGGCGGCAGCAGCAGGCTTAAAAATCTAGACGCGCCGCGCCGCGTCGCGGGTTGAGCCGATTCGTGCGGCGTTCACGGGGCTCGGGGCGCCGTTAATAAATCACCGGTGGAGTGGGCCTCGTCAACGTTAAATTGGTGCTAATTGCCACGGCCGAGAATTTAGTTTAATTTGGTTCAGCCGGGCCGTGGAAGTGGTCGACGTTTCAGCCGTTCGCCCTCCCTCCCCCCTCCCCCCTCCCCACCTCCCCAAGAGGGACGGGATTCCTAAACCGCCGCCTACCCGCAACTGTGTATTAAGCCACTAAATACTTCAGCGGCCATTATTCCATGTCGCGCGCTAGGGATACACCCCCAATTAAATTCTATTATCCGCCTTCCGGCAGATTTGACGGTTAATCTTGCGATCCTGGATGGCTCGCTGGATCGATCGACGGTTAAACGGCCGCTACGGCCGATCACAAAGCGGACACCGTAACGCGTCAACGTCGGTTACATTATTCTTGTAATTAATGGTAAACGTCCGATGAACCGCCGGCAGATTTCGGATTAACGGAGACGGGGAATTAGGCTTACCCTGACAAAACACCTGTCGGATATCGACGAAAGTAGCCTCGGAGGGCTCGGAGATACGTTTCTCTTCTTTGGACGTGACAGCGTCTAATATGTTATAGTTACCGCGATCGTGCTTCATTTATTTATGCATTTATATCTATTTTATAGAAATATTTATATATTTTCTACAGAAATATTTATTTATGCATTTATATCTTTTTACAGAAGTATTTATATCTTTTTTACAGAAGTATTTATTTATTTTCTACGGAAATATTTATATATTTTTTACAGAAATATTTATATCTTTTTTACAGAAATATTTATATATTTTTTATAGAAATATTTATATATTTTTTACAGAAATATTTATATCTTTTTTACAGAAATATTTATATATTTTTTTATTTATATACTTATACATATTTATAGTTTATTTTATCTGTATATATTGTTTATGTTACTACTATGCCATTTAGATTGATACTCTCTCTCTCGAAAGTGTCCATTTTGTACTTCATTTTGCGAATAATTTTTATTTTCTTTCGTATTTTATACTTTATTTTGTCTATATAAATAATACGTGTGTCACGTGCATCAATACAGTAAATTCTCTCCAATTGTCACGGAACATGTAAACAGAAATGGACAATTTGAAGTAGAGTGGACACGATTATTCGAGCCTCGCGGCTCGTTTTTACAGTCGCCGATTGTCGATAGCTATAAAAAACGAGCCGCGAGCCTCGAATAATCGTACCTTCTCTTTTCAAATTGTTCCTTTTTCTGCACAATTTGGGAGCGTCAATTAGAGAGAATTTTCTATATATCCGCGGTGAGAATGCATAAGTGCATTCGAGTCTCGCGGCTTGTTTGTACAATCGCCGATTGTCGACGACTATAAAAAACGAGCCGCGAGCCTCGAATAATCGTACCTTTCCAAAATTGTTCATTTTTGCTTACAATTTGAGAGCGTTAATTAGAGAAAATTTTCTATATATCCGCGGTGAGAATGCATAAGTGCATTCGAGCCTCCCGGCTCGTTTTTGCAATCGCCGATTGTCGACGACTATAAAAAACGAGCCGCGAGCCTCGAATAATCGTACCTTTCCAAAATTGTTCATTTTTGTACACAATTCAAGAGCGTCGATTAGAGAGAATTTACTGTATATCCGCGGTGAGAATAGATAATTGCAAAAAGGCGACGAACTGTGCGATACAGCGACAGAATTACAGCGTCGCGGAACAAGCAGCTGCCACTGCATAGATCAACTTGCATGTCACTGTATTCCGGGTGATCGTTTCAATTACTTGCACGTGATGGTCCCGGCTAAACACCTGTCCAACAAACCCAGCGATTAGTCCCCCGATCCATCTTCTACTAAATCATGCAAGGGCTAATGTCTCCCGCTTCAAAGACACGAAGCTGTCCGTATTGCCAGCAGCCACTCGAGCGACATATTTCAGACAAAATCCTGGTCGCGCCGTCAATTCTCTGATTAATCGTCCGAATATTGGTTTTAACGATGCCGAATATAAATTCCGTCCTGTCGAAATTATGCAGCTGGCCGATTTTAGACTACGTTGGAACGACGGCCGGACAGTAATCGAATTAAAACGATGCGAGTTCTGAAAGTATAAGTATCGATACATCGATGTGTATATTTAATTTATTTTAATTTAAATTTAAATTTTATTTATTTTAATTTCAGTCTGGATATCGTCCGAGCTGCGTTAAAAACGGCTTTCGTTTGCAAATAAAATTTCTCCGCAGAACAACACATTTCTCCGCATACGTCTCGCTCCGGCTCGAACGATGTTTATATTGAAGACAATAGTGAATTAGTTAGTTGCTTGCTATTTTGCTCGACGTTTATCGTCGAAGAATAATGTTCGAGTGTTATTTAAAAAAGCGATCATATTGTTGGAAAATCGATATCGGAAAATCGATTAAAAATGTCTGAAAATGTCGCCGTTTGTTTTAATTATTAACCATTTCCTTTTATTCCAATACACACCTGCCGTGGCCAAATTTGTACAAATTAGGAGTCTTTATTTATTTAAATTAAGAATCTTCTTCGTTTCAGGCGAACGAAATGGCTGCGATCGTGGTCATCGTGGGACGATATTTTTGACGTTCGACTATGTTTCGAAGCAGCCAATGCCAGAAATTTCAATCTTTTTTAAACAAATGAATCTTGTGAATGTGGCTGCAAAATGTGTTACAGTTTCTTCGCAGAAAGAAAATCATAAAGAAAGTTAAACGAATTTATAAAATCACAATTTATACTAAAATATATCCTCAACAGGTAAATTGAAATTTTCGAAAATGCGACTCGCGCCACAAAAAATCCCACTCAATAGTCAATATCTCGTTATGGAAGCAATTTAACCCCTTGCCGTACCATTTTCTCCATAGTTACAATGATTAGAAGTTCTTCGATTGTAACAATTTCTAAGAGAAAAGAGACGATTTATATTTATCGTGTGCCTGCATTCATTTGCATGCTTAAATATTGATAACAAGTGAACAAGAATTATATACCTGTTTAAAAGAACGGAATAATATAGAGTGTCCCAAAAATGTCTCGTAATCCGGAAATAGGAGGTTCCTGAGGTCAATTGAAGTAACTTTGTCCTCAGCGAAAATTTAATCCGCGGCTTCGTTTACGAGTTATTAACGAAAAACTGCGACCAATCGGCGAGCGAACGTAGCCGGCGCTCCGCCCTCGCGGCCAATGCCGCGTCGCGTCGGCCGTCTGACGCGGCGGCAGTGGTCGCGAGGGCGGAGCGTCAGCCGTACGCGACCCCCCATTGGTCACTGTTTTCCGTTAATAACTCGTAAACGAAGCCGCGGATTGCATTTTCGCAAAGGAAAAAGTTGCTTGAAATGACCTCAGGAATCACCCCGTTCCCAGTGCGAACATAATTATGGGACACCCTGTATTCATACTTAACAGGCTCATTCCGGAGATCTCCGTCACGCGTCAGGGTCGTTAAAATAGGGGAAGGGGTTAAGATGACCGGCCGGCTAAGTGCATCGTCTTGTATCTCGCAAGTAACTACGGCGATCTCGTTGATTACCGGAGCCTGTGCTCGCGTCTCGAGACGTCCCGTTTTAGTCGAAGCATCCCCGGCGGTCGCCGGCCATGGTCGCAGAGAGGAAAACGCGCCGCGAATCAGTCGCGTGACTCGCCTCTTGGCGGAAAGTTAAACGAGAGTTCGAGTAACCGGCGCCACTCGAGATTCTGTTTGGCGCCGCCTGCGTACACCCGCGAGCTCCCGGTTACGTGCATCATCGAAGTAGCCAAGTTCTCGCGCTCCGAGCGCATATAATAACGCCGAAGGTCGATCCGGGGACAATGGGGGACCGCGTACTTCACGGAATTCGCATAAATTATACCGGGGAAACGGTCTTTGTTTGTCGGCAAACGAACCGGAACGAGCGGGCCCGATTTAATCTAGACGCGACTCCGCGCGACACTGGCGTAACTCGTTGCGCGCGCGCGCGCCCGCGCTATCTTTTCGTTACAATGACGTTTCCTTCGCGATTTATCCTTATCTGCGCATATTTGACTCCGCACTAGAGAAATCTATTATTTTCGAACGACTGGGAGAACGTTCGCGATGTTTGATTCGTGTAATTTCGTCGGTTGATTTGGTTATTATTCCGTAAGATGCTATAGTATGTTCTGTCTAATTGATGCTCGGATTGTGCACAAAAGTGGGGAATTTGGGAAGGGGAGATACGATTATTCGAGCCTCGAGGCTCGGTTTTATTATAATCGTTGACAATCGGCGACTATAAAAATGAACCGCGAGGCTCGAATAATCGTATCTCCACTTCCCGAATTGTCCATTTTTGTGTACAAGCTGAGAGTCAGTTAGGGAGAATTTACTGTATACAGGGTGTCCCAAAATTATTGTGTTTTCGGGAACTGAGGGGTTCATGAGGTCATTTGAAGTAACTTTTTCCTTAGCGAAAATGCAATCCGCGGCTTCGTTTACGAGTTATTAACGAAAAACAGTGACCAATGAGAGGCGAGATCAGCTGGCGCGTGGCGGTCAAGCCAATGAACTGCTCGTTGGCTCGGCTGCCGAGCTCGCATCTCATTGGTCAGCGTTTTTCGTTGATAACTCGTTAACGAGGCCTCGGAGAACATTTTTGTAAAGGAAAAAGTTACTTCGAATGATCTCAGGAACCCCACATTTCCCGGAAATACTATAATTTTGGAACATCCTGTATATCGATTCTAGCTTGCAGTGGGTAAATAAAGCATTTTATAATAACCTCGTGACTCGTTTTTATCGTTGTTGACAATCGACGACTATAAAAACGAGCCGAATAATTGCGTCTCTTCTTCCCAAATTGTTCATTATTGTTTTCAAGCTGAGAGTCAATTAGAGAGAATTTACTGTACATAGAACCAAACAGGAACAGAAATAACAGACGAATTAATAAAACGGATGCCGAAATTGGTTCAAAAAATAATTACAAACGCGATGGACGTACTGCCGAAAAGAAACTATAATTCTCTTCTACGATATTAAAGTCAGTTTCATAAAATTAAATAAGGCATAAATTAAAGAAATTATAAGAATTTCCCAACGTTAAATGTTAAATTTATTTAATTTTCAGTAATTGTCCAAATACTTTTGAAGGAGAATGTATATTCTCCTCTGCTATTTGTTCTTCACATTTATCATTTCCGAGGAGAAAAATTGGACAACAATAAATCACTGTAAATAATATACTGTAAAAAATACACCGCACACTTATTTATTTACAGTTACACGTTTTATTGTCACGATCATTGCGACCATAACGCAGCAACAAAATTCGTTTCTCTTAAATATTCCAACTTGGTTACATTTATATTTGGCGAACCAGAAAATATTGTCGACGACTATAAAAACGAGCCTCGAGGCTCGAACGATCGTATCACCTCTTCCCAAATTGTCCATTTTTGTGCACAATCCGAGCGTCAATTAGACAAGATTTACTGTGAAAACAAAAATATGAACGAACAAAAATGGAAAAAAATACAATATATGTAAATATAAAAAAAATATAATATATGTAAATATAAAAAAATATAATATATGTAAGTATAATATATCTAAATATAATATATAAATGAATGGAACAAAATATGGAAAAAATGTTTGTTTTGTCCGTACGTTCGGTTAGTCGCCTAACGTACATGCGCGACCGAACAATTGTACGCTCGATTCGCGCTTCCTACGGCAAATTAATGACGTGGAAGGGTCTCTAGTAGTCTTAGAGAACTTTATTTTTTGTGTTGTACTCTCTGCGAGCGCTGGTGGAAGAATGCTCTTCCAACGCTGGAAAGTCGTGGAAGAGCACCCGTGGATGGAGGTAGATTGTTTATTATTGGTCAAGGCAAGAATCATCCCTTGGAGGGGGGTGTCTGCCTTGACCCTTGTTGGGGCCTGAGAGGGTTTCCCCAATGGTGGGACCTTTTTATGGCCCTTGTCTCTGGACGCAACAATGTTCTTTTTTCACCGTAAAACGAGTCCGCGAGTTCGTGGCAGCACGGTGCTGGAACACAATGCGTCCCGGATCCCCGCGACCACCGCGACGAAACTCGAGAGAAAGCTAATTCAAGAAGTCGAAGAAGCGTTTAAATTTTGCGTTCCCGCGATTCGGAACGGGAAAGATCACGGCGGAGCAACCGTTCCCGATAAAACGTAACGATCGGCCGGAGCAACGCGAGCGGCGCGGTGGATAGTGGAGCGAGGGGGTGGGGAGGGGGGAATGTCCCGAGGATATTTTTTCGCAGAAACAATCTTAGCTCCCGGAACGATATAGCCTGTTCTTTGTCCGGATAAAGGAGAACCCCCTCTCCCACCCCGGGGGATAAAAAGCGGAGCTTTAAAGCTCGCCCCCGATGAGAATCGTTCGCAGGACGAGCAGACACTACGTCGGCGACGCAGCTCGTATAAAAAAAAAAAGAAAAGAAAACCGAAGAAATATCGGCCGCGAAGCATTCTTGCTGGATATACAGTCGCGTTCGAAACGTAACACGTCGCCCGGACGTTTATGCTACACCGGACCCCTGCCCCTTCGCGATCGAAATTATGGTCCGATGTCCGCGAATGGCTCGATGATCCGACGCGAGGAGAACTCGCACCGGATTACAATAATTTCTCCCGGAAATGCCAAGTTTTAGATCGCTGTGAATTTCGTTGCTCTAGTTCTACGCCTGTGTAAGCTCTTTTTTTGGATGTTTTACAGGCGAATCGCAAGCTTTCGGGCCAATAGAGCCGTTTATTTTGAAAGTGGCATAAGTCACTTTACCGTAATGAAAAGTGGTGATTTTTTAATGTTTATACGGAATTATTTATACTGAGAAAAATATCAATATCCTGAGATAACAAATACAAGTAAATCTCCTCGAAAGTTAGCATCCATATTTTTAAACGTGTTGAAACGCAAATCCTTAAATATGTCGACTTACAAACAAAGTGACTTATGCCACTTTCGAAATAAACGGCTCAATTGACGAAATTTAAAAGCGAACGACGCGTATAGGGCGTATTAGAGTGGGTATTACTGCGGACGCCCCAAATACTGCGCTATTTTATAATGGTAATAAAATCGAACATTTTATAGTGTGATTTTTTTATATTCATTTAATATATAAATGATAATTTATTATGCTGTTATAAATAAAACAGCAATCGCAGTTTTAATTCATTTGTTGACTTTTGATACTCGGAAGCAGATGAAAATATTCAGTTTTATGAAATACTTGTAACGGCAGCTGTGAACGCTGATTCGAAAGGCATTTATATTTTGGTAATTGATAATAAAGTATTTATTTTAGCGTTATTTTTAGATAAAATAATCATTGGCGTAAAAGGTCTTATTTTCTGTGTTAAAGTTTGCCTTCATTGAGAAACCGCAGTAATACCTCGTGTATTCATATTAATACATAATAATAATATAGAATTAATATAGTAATAATATAATAATAATATAGTAATAATATAATAAAATATAGTAATAATATAGTAATAATATAGTAATAATATAGTAATAATATAATAATAATATAATAATAATATAATAATAATATAGTAATAATATAATAATAATATAGTAATAATATAGTAATAATATAGTAATAATATAATAATAATATAGTAATAATATAATAAAATATAGTAATAATATAGTAATAATATAGTAATAATATAGTAATAATATAGTAATAATATAGTAATAATATAATAATAATATAATAATAATATAATAATAATATAGTAATAATATAATAATAATATAGTAATAATATAGTAATAATATAATAATAATATAGTAATAATATAATAATAATATAGTAATAATATAATAATAATATAATAATAATATAATAATAATATAGTAATAATATAGTAATAATATAATAATAATATAATAATAATATAATAATAATATAATAATAATAATATATATTAATAATAATAATAAAGAGGCAGGTTGGCCACTGCCTTTTTTGCCTTTTTCGCCGACTTTCTATCCCCTTCCTGTCCCGAATTTCTCTAAAAACGAGCCGCGAGGCCCGAGGAATCGCGTCTTAGTATTCTCAAATCTGCCGGTTTCACTTCCGATCTCCGTACATTTCTGGGAGAAATATTACCGTAGTCCTCCGTCGGGCATCTTCGTGAACCGAGCGACGCTGCTTGTCGATCGATTTGGCGACAAAGAGAGCTGCGTACGCGAACATTAAGCTGTAAACCATGCGTTTATGATACTCTCTCGAAAGCCAGTCAGCTATTCTGCAGCAGAATAGCCTGCTACGCGGCCGCTTCGCTTTTCGCTGAGAAAGCTGCGGTCAGCGAAAACGTCGTACATCTTTATATCTGTTTCGAAGCGTCGTAAGATCTTCGGCTGTTTCGCCGAAGGCACACGAACGCGTAAAACTGTTGTTCTTACGATCGGTTTAACCATTTATATCGCGTTCTCTTCATTGAAAACGTATGCCGTGTTCATTCTGCACGATATGTTCCCGAAATATGCATGCACGTGGAACGTATTGAAACACGCATGCAACCAAATGGTATAACGGAAATAGGACGAATCGATAAAACGGATGCCGAAATTAGTCCAAGAAGCGATCGACGATAAGAAAATTGAATTGTTCGAGATCGACGTTATTTTTATTATAATGTTAGAAATATGTAGACATTTTGTATGTACTCGTATAACAGTTTCATACAATTAATATAGTATATTACATTACAATTATTTTCACTATTATTACATTACTATATAATGTAATATAATAAATATATTATATATATAATAATGAAATATATGATATATATATCTTTAATTATTAATTATATATAGAATCTCTTTAATTTATTTCGAATAATTGTAATGTATTATTGCAATAATAAAAATAATAATGAAATATATGTTTATATATATATATATATATATATATATATATATATATATATATATATTATATTACCGTAATGTAATATAATAAATATATTATATATATAATAATGAAATATATGATATATATATTTATATATATTCCTAGATTCCTATATATATATTCTTCAAAAGTATTAGGACACTTGTAGAAAATTGAAAAAGAAAAATTGAAAAAAATTGAAAATAAAAATTGAGAATATATTCTTGTTTAACCACCAATACTTTTGAAGAATATATATATATTCTTCAAAAGTATTAGGACGCTTGTAGAAAATCGAAAAAGAAAAATTGAAAAAAATTGAAAATGAGCCTCGACCCGAAGAACTTAACCCTTTGCACACCGCGCCATCCCGGACGTTACCTACCAGCTCTACTCGGCACTATTTTATCGCAAAAACGTGCGTTTATGAACCTTATACTATTCTATAGAATACCTTTGAAATCGAGTAAGATGTTATAATGATATTCGATTTATATGAATTTGCAGACATCGAGGGGAACATATATTTGCAAAAGAAAAACTGAACATTTTATTTCTCTTATAGTTTTATACAGTATGATGCATTTTAAAGCATTCCAATATAATAAACTTTGGTGTCCCCTCGGAAGATACATTCGAACGATATGCTAGAATTGCGATGTTCCCTGAGAGGGGACAACGGAGTGCAAAGGGTTAACATTCGACACGTCCTCCATCGCGAGTAATTGGTTCGAGACGAAAATATAACAGCCGAACGGAGAAGGTATCGATAAAGTTTTCACCGAGGCCCGTCATTCCGGCATTTTATTCCGCGGCAGGCCACCGATATTTAAATGTTACCCGCCAAACATCGGGACGAGATCGCGCGGCATCGCGGCGTTACCCCGGCGCGGTTCCAGCACCAAAAAAGATAAAATATTGCTGAACCAGGCGACCTCCGCGTGCTCGTCGCGTCTCCGCAACACGCTTTCTTTCTTTCTTTCTTTCTTCTTCCTCCTCTGTTTTTTTGTTGCTTGTTCTCTTCTTCGGTCGGGGAATCCAGTCCGTCATAAATTGCCGCGAATTTCTGTGTTATGCGAGCCGCGAGGCAAGAACAAAAGCATATTCCGTGGGCGCGGCGAATAAACTGTCTTGGGGTCCCTCCTCGCGTCGGTCGTAATTTCGACCGGCAAGGTACAACAGGCATCATCGAGTGAAACAGGGAGTCGTTCCGCAGCCGTGAACTCGCATTCCGGGCAAACGTAAAAGTCGCGGAATTATTCCGTTAAATAACTTTTTCAGAAGCGCGCGCCCGGCCCGGGAACGAAGATCCGGCGATATACTCTCTCTTTCTCTGTTCCGAGAGCTCTGATCCGAGCTTCTTTTCCCCTTTCTACCCTCCGGTTCTGTGACTCGACTTTACGACTGGCACGTCATTTCGCGGAACAGAGACGTTCATAATTTCCTTACCGCGCGCCGCGGAAAACGAGCCGGAACAACGTATTAGCTGGCCGACGAAAGTCTGCGCCGTTTCAACCAGTTAGCTGCTTGCAATCTCTTTGAAAAAAGCGTGCAAAGTTACGGTTATTGTTACAGCGTACGTTTGATGCTCTTCGGATTTCGTTTAAATACAATGCTATTGTGAAATACGTAATTTAGTAAAGAATGCGTACACTCCCCTGCAAAAGTATTGGGACGCCGTTTTAGTTGATATAAATTGCAGTTTTTCCGTTCGGTTTTGGTAAACTGAGTTACGACGAGGAATTATGACAAAACCTTGCCTTAGTATTATTGATATTATTGATATTATCTTTTTTATATAATATAATTTTTTATATAAAGTTACTGTAATTGCGCGGTGTACGTTTGATCCTCTTCGGATTTCGCTTAAATACAATGCTATTGTGAAATACGTAATTTAGTAAAGAATGCGTACACTCCCCTGCAAAAGTATTGGGACGCCGTTTTAGTTGATATAAATTGCAGTTTTTCCGTTCGGTTTAGGTAAACTGAGTTACGACGAGGAATTATGACAAAACCTTGCCTTAGTATTATTGATATTATTGATATTATTTTTTTTATATAATATAATTTTTTATATAAAGTTACTGTAATTGCGCCGTGTAACGTTTGATCCTCTTCGGATTTCGTTTAAATACAATGATATTGTGAAATACGTAATTTAGTAAAGAATGCGTACACTCCCCTGCAAAAGTATTGGGACGCCGTTTTAGTTGATATAAATTGCAGTTTTTCGTTCGTTTTAGGTAAACTGAGTTACGACGAAAAATTGTGACAGAACCTTGCCTTAGTATTATTGATATTATTGATATTATTTTTTTTGTATAATATAATTTTTTATATATATTTTTTATATAAAGTTACTGTAATTGCGCCGCGTATGTTTGATTCTCTTCGGATTTTGTTTAAATACAATGCCATTGTGAAATACGCAATTTAGTAAAGAATACGTACACTCTTCTGCAAAAGTATTGGAACGCCTTTTTATTTGATATAAATTGCAGTTTTTCATTCAGTTTAGGTAAACTGAGTTACGATGAAGAATTATGACAAAACCTTGCCGTAATATTATTGATATTATTGATATTATTTTTACATATATATACTATTTTATAATTATTATTTTATTATTTGCGGACATTGGACCGTCGAGGTTATAATTTTAAATTAATGTTATATAGTATAATGTTATATAATGTTATTATGTTAGGTTATGTAATAAAAGTTGAGAATACTACGTTGAGAATATTTTACCAATTTTTCTAAATATTTCAAGCGTTGTTCAATAAAAATTACTGAGAAGATAACAATAAAATACGAAATGTGTCAGTTGTATTACATACGTTTAAAAATAGAAGCAGCTACGTCAGGTCATGTAACGGAGATATCTGAACGTGTTTTTACATCGGCTACGCGACGCGACACAAAAAATTGTACGATTATACGCAAAGAATGCATCGATAACCTTGTAAACTTGTAAAAAAAATATTTTTGCAACATAACGATTTCCTCGAATCGTTCGAGATATTTAGGTATTATTTAAATGTTAAATATTATTATTAGGTATTATGAAATATTATGCAACAGAAATATTATTAATATTATTATTATATATAATATTATTATTATTATTATTAATATTATTATTAAATAATATTAATAACAATAAATATATTAAAATATTAAGCAGAACACTCTGTGTGTATATAATCTGCTTGTTACAGTCTTGTGAAATTAACCTTGAAGTAGATCGAAGAAATTATAAGAATTTCCTATCGGTTCCACAAATTTATTTAATTTTCTGCAAGTGTCCTAATACTTTTGGAGAGGAGTGTATATTCTTTTTAATCAGTTATGTGGCTGTTTTCGACGAGTATACTCGTCACAAGGAAATAAAAATTTTTAGACGACGAGTATACTCGTCACAAAGAAATAACAATTTTTAGACGACGAGTATACTCGTCACAAAGAACTAACAATTTTTAAACGACGAGTATACTCGCCACAAAGAACTAACAATTTTTAGACGACGAGTATACTCGTCACAGAGAAATAACAATTTTTAGATGACGAGTATACTCGTCACAAAGAACTAACAATTTTTAGACAACGAGTATACTCGTCACAAAGAAATAACAATTTTTAGACGACGAGTATACTCGTCACAAAGAACTAACAATTTTTAGACGACGAGTATACTCGTCACAAAGAACTAACAATTTTTAGACGACGAGTATACTCGTCACAGAGAAATAACAATTTTTAGGCGACGAGTATACTCGTCACAAAGAACTAATAACTTTTAGACGACGAGTATACTCGTCATAGAGAAATAACAATTTTTAGACGACGAGTATACTCGTCACAGAGAAACAACAATTTTTAGACGACGAGTACAGTCGTCGGAGGCAGTCGACCGATCAATTAAGCGAGAGGGATGTTTAAGGGGTATGTTCCCCTGTCACGGGACATTATTTTTTTCTCGAGGCACACGATTTACGTACTCGCAGCTCCACCGATTTCCCATAAAACCGTCGAACACTGCGATACCCGCGGGAATTCTTCTCTGACGTCGATTTGATTCGGTTTTCCAGGAAACTTTTGTGCTGCCTGGAAAAATAAGAAGGCCGGCTACGGAGTTCCCGGAACAGACCAATACGGCGGGGATGGTAACTTCATGTACAATAGAGGGAAGAAGAGCCGTCAGCTAAATTTTTCTCTTAGAAATTCGCTCTATTATATCGAATATTTCAATATCAAGGGGAAAACGGCGGCGCGTTGCTTGCCGATGGCTGCGCGCAAAAATGGGGGCCGGGGGAGGGGGGAGTTTGCGCTTTCATCGCGCGTTATCATAAAAATCGCCGGTTCATCGTAAAAATATTTCACGTGACACAGCGGACCGGGACGCGCTCTGTATATAACGGAATGGCTTTTTAAAATAATGTTTGCGCCGCGTTGACGAGGACGGAAATGTACGGCGACGATCCCGGCGAAATGATAACGACCCGACGATTTTTTTTACACAATCCGAGATATTCGCGTTTCGACCGACGAGTGATAAAGGCTTTTAATTTTTCCGACGTGGAGCGGAGATTTCGTTTGTGGATTTGATTGGTCGACGCTGACGCTGCTGATGTCCTAATATTCGTATTAAGAGTAATAGCAAAATTAATTCATCGTTTGTACGTTCGAATGAGATTTTAGTTTCGAATAGATATAATGTATGTAATATTATTGATATATTAATATTTTTAGTATACCATATTAGTATATTATAGATATAATAATATATATAAGATATGTATGTATGTATATATGTATGTATATATAATAATATATATATATATATATATATATATATATATATATATATATTATAGATATATTAATATTTATAGTATACCATATTAGTATATTATAGATATAATAATATATAGTATACTATATATTAGTATATTACAGATATAATAATATATAGCATACTATATTAGTATATTATAGATATATATATAATAATATATAGTATACTATATTAGTATATTACAGATATAATAATATATATAGTATACTATATTAGTATATTGCAGATATAATAATATATAGTATATATGTATAATATTATAGATATAATAATATATAGATATAATAGTTAATATAGAATAACTAATTTCTATCGATTTGATAAATGGTCTGTCAATTTAATTTTTCAGTACCAAAACTTTCATCAGAATGGAATTAGAAATTTTAATTATCCACATGCTGATTTTATAAATTCAATCGCAATCTGTGAAAAAAATGAGAGAAGCGTATAAAATTAGTTTCAAACTCAGAACAAAGAACAACAGAAAATATGTCTTCTACAATTTTTAAAATCGCAACAGCATGAAAAACTATGTATAAATATAATTTGTTCATAATAATTCGATTAGTCGCTGCGAATAAATATCGCAAACATTAATATTGTTTAACGCGGACGTCTTCTAAATAAATTCATCGAATCTACGGACGCGTGAAATTAAAAAAGAAAAAAAGAGAAAATACAACCTAACCGCATTATATTTTACTTCATTTAGCAACGTAAAGCGATGCAAAATTCATCCGTAAACGTTGTAATTTCATCGACTAACTTGGGGTCGCTTCCATCGCGCGATTTCTCGCGTAACCGTGTAAAAATTCTGGAAGTCTAACCCGGTGGACGGTGAATTTTTACGCGAAATAAAAATAATCTGTATCAACTGCGAGAAGCAGTAGCCACTTAAAAGTTTCTTTCTTTCTTTCTTGAACAATCTCAACCCTTAGCGAACGAGAAGCGTTTCAAGTTTTTGTACCGCGCCGAGCCGAATACGAAGATATTTTTCGTACGAATAAAAATTATGGATCGAGGATCTTTATGTATCAAATATAGAAAAATAAATGTTTCGTTTTCGATAAAATTTCATTTACGTATCTTCATCAAAAATCATTATAGATGATGCTTCCAAAGTTTCCTGCCGGATTTTACGGTTTCGTTGATTTCTGCCGCGGTGCGTTATGCCAAGATTATTTCATTATTATTTATGTATTTATTATATATATTATTGATGTTATTGATGTTATTGATATTATTGATATTATTGACATTATTGATATTGTTGGTATTATTGATATTATTAATATTGTTGGTATTATTGATATTATTGATATTATTGATATTGTTGGTATTATTGATATTATTGATATTATTGATATTATTTATATTATTAATATTGTTGATATTATGAATATTATTGATATTTTTATATATATATACTAATTTATTATTATTATTTCATTATTTGCGGTCATTGGGCCGTCAAGATTATAATGTTAGGTTAATATTTTACAATATAACGCTATTACATAATATTATATAATGCTATATAATATAATGTTATTACATAATATTATGTAATGCTATATAATATAATGTTATTACATAATATTATATAATGCTTTATAATATAATGCTATTACATAATATTATATAATGTTATCATATAATATTATATAATGCTATATAATATAATGTTATATAATGTTATTACGTTAGGTTATGTAACAAATTGAGAATACTACGTCGAGAATATTTAACCAATTTTCGTCGCAGCCGCGTCAAATCCGTCAGTCCACTAATCAGAAGCTCAGGGCGCCGAGATTCGAAGATGTTTCACCGGCGCGATTCGGATCACCGGGAAGAAGAAGGGCGCGGAGGCGTTTCACGGCCGGACGAAACTGATAGCGCGGCGGTGCACGTCTTCCTTTTCCCCGGACTCGTTTTTTTTCGGCTGTACGCGCGAATCGACGTTGTGATAAAAAAAAAGGTGAAAAATGCGCGGCATAAAGGCGCTGATGTACGCGCGAGGGAGAACCGTGACGAGCGAGCCCGGGGATGCATTCCCTTTTTTCGCGTGCTTTTTACGGGACATAACGAGGAGAGGCGAGGGCACGGAGAATTTCGATAAAAATATACGGTTGTAATTAGCGGCTGATAAGAAAATCGATCGACAAGCTGCCGGATGTCCAGGTCACCGCGGGAAAACCGCCGCGCCGGAAACTCGGGAAAATGTTTTCCGAAATTTATTCATTATTTTGGTACACTCCGCGACCCGAGTTCGACGGATTTCCCCGATTATCGGGGAAACACGCGTTACTATTTCATCAGATGTCGATCTATCTTCGCGCACCGAACAGAGAACCAGCCGGAATAAGTATTATATTTGTATATCTATATGTCGTAAGACACTTTTGGTTCGGTTCTGTGTTCTTTCGATTAGTTATTACGGTGAACCTTCAATTATTCGGATCACTGCTGTCTGACTTATTTAATCGGTGCTGCTTCCTCGACGAGTATACTCGTCGAACACAGAGTAAGAGTCGCTTAGTTTTAGTTAAATTATGGAGATAATTTTAATAATTTTCGCTGTTCGAACTTTCGATTAGAAAATTGATATTTTATTTAATTGAAGAAGGTGTAAAATATGTTCTCTCTTTTTATGAGATAATAAAAAAGTATTTGCTAGATTTTGTGATTTAACCCTATTTGTTGAAATTCGACACTTATAATTTACTGGTTTCGCATTTATACTTTAACACATATTCTAAATAAATGCGATAAATCGCGTTCGAGATAGAAATAGAAATAGAAATGGAAATAAAAATAGAAATAAAAATAGAAATAAAAATAAAAATAGAAATAGAAATAGAAATTGCAATAGAAATAGAAATAAAAATAGAAATAAAAATAGAAATAGAAATAGAAATAGAAATAGAAATAAAAATAGAAATAGAAATAGAAATAGAAATAGCAATATAAATAGAAATAAAAATAGAAATAAAAATAGAAATAGAAACAGAAATTGCAATAGAAATCAAAATAGAAATGAAAGTAGAAATCGAAATAAAAATAGAAATAAAAATAAAAATAAAAATAGAAATAGAAATGAAAATAGAATAGCTTGAAATAGAAATTTTTCAATGAAACAAAAGTATGTCTAAAAATAAAAAATAAACACAATTGATATATATATATATATATATATAGACATACTTTTGTTTCATTGAAAAATTTCTATTTCAAGCTATTCTATTTTCATTTCTATTTCTATTTTTATTTTTATTTTTATTTATATATATATATATATATATATATATATATATATATATATATATATAATTTGTCCCATGTTTCTCCATTGTTACGCGCACGCAATATCAACAAGAATAGTATCTCCTCCAACATAAAAATATTATTCTCGCAGGCTCGTTAATTTCGGTATCGTTGCAGAATCACCGTTCGACGTTCCGTCGAACCGGCAGGCACTTTGGAAAGCACTCGTACTCGCCTGGAAAATCCTAAAGAAACCACGCGAACGCGCGCTGCGGAAGCATCGCAGCAGGCCGGCAACGTTTCATTCCGCGGGGCGAGCATTCGCGCAGCATCCGAACGACCGGCAACGACGGTATTAGCGCTTTTTCTAATCGAACGATCCGAATCCGATTCCGGATCGAACGTGTCCGACTTGGCGCACGTTTCCGCAGCTCCCCGCTATATTTCCCGGGGTAGGACATTCGGGACCGGAATTCCCACTTTCGGGATTAACGCCGGCCAAGCTCCTCTGACCAATTTACTCGCGCGGCCGCGAACAAAGCAAGAACTCCCGATTATTGTTGGACAAGGCGCGCAGCCGGCGCTCGCGCACGCTGGCAAATAGGCAAACAGACGGAAAGGCGGAGAGAGAGAGAGAGCGAAAGTGAATGAGAGAGGGAGAGAGAGAAAGAGAATGAGAGCGACAGAGAGAGAGAAAGAGAATGAGAGCGACAGAGAGAGAGAAAGAGAATGAGAACGAGAGAGAGAGAGAGAATGAGAGCGAGAGAGAGAGAATGAGAGCGAGAGAGAGAGAATGAGAGCGAGAGAGAGAGAGAAAGAGAATGAGAGCGAGAGAGAGAAAGAGAATGAGAGAGAGAGGAAGAGAATGAGAGCGAGAGAAAGAGAGAGAGAGAGAGAGAGAGAGAGAGAGAGAGAGAGACGACACACGACACACGACGCGGCGGGTACCAATGTTGGTGCACGGGCATGCATGCGGGTGGCTCGCTCGCTCTCTGCAGAAATGGATACGGTGGCCGTGTGGACTCGCGCAATATTCCCAGAGAACGATGGGCCGGAGCTTTCAAGCGGACTGAACGGCCATTAGTTGGGAGGAGAACGAGGGAGAAAGAGCAAAAGCCCGGCGGGCCTCTTTCTGAAAGAGATCTGGAAAAACAAGACCCGGCCCTTGCCGCGGAGATACGCCACACCGCTCCCCGCGCAACCCCCGCAAGCCTCGCGCTACGGAAAAAAGCACCGATTGCGAACACTTTGCCCGTGTGAATTGCTCCGGCGAATATCGAAACGGTCCGCCGCGTGCTCGGCGTTATCCGGGGTAGTTGGGTTACTGAAATTACTACGATCGATCCGACCGGCGATCGCGAGTGCGCCGCGTCTTTCTTGCACCGCGGCCACGTTGGGGGGCTTCTCCTTCAGCCTGTTACGCAATTTGTAGCGAGTGCTTTTGGGAGAAATCGCCGTTGCGACGATTCACTGGCCGTCGTTTTGAGATCGGCGTTGGAGATCGTTCGAGCGAAGTTGTGCTCGGATGAAAGCGGACGAATTAATTGAATTAATTGTTACTCGGTTATTTGATATTTCGGTTATTCGTTTTTAATAGAGTAATTTCACTCAGAAACGATCGGATATTGGAATTGAAACCGGCAAATCCGAGAATACTAAGTCGCGATTCTTCGGGGCTCGCGGTGCGTTTTTATAGAAACTCGGGGAAGTCGGTAAAAAAAGGCAGTGGAAAACTTAACTTCTATTATTTCTAATCTTTTGCCACGATTCGAAGGCAATTCGGAGGCCACGTGACACCATTCGAAGGCAATTCAGGAGCCACGCGCCATTATTCGAAGACAATTCGGAGGCCATGTGACACGATTCGAAGGCAATTCGGAGGTCACATGACACGATTCGGAGAAAATTCGAAAGTTAGAATAAAAACGATGACTTAACTTGTTTATTTCTAATTTTTTGCCACGATTTGAAGGTAATTCGGAGGCCACTTGACACGATTCGAAGCCCATTCGAAAGCCACGTGCCACGATTCGAAGGCAATTCAGAGGCCACGCGCCATTATTCGAAGACAATTCGGAGGCCACGTGCCACTATTCGAAGAAATTCGGAGGCCACATGCCATGATTCGACGGTCACATACCTACTACAGTAATTTCTCCCTAATTCGCGCACAAAAATAAACAATTTAGGAAGTGGAGATACGATTATTCGAGCCTCGCGTCCCGTTTTCATAGTTGTCGACAGTCGGTAACTATAAAAACGAGCCGCAAGGCTCGAATAATCGTGCGCAATCTGAACGCGAATTAGGGAGAAATCACTGTACCTACCACGTACCTTATAGCACCGCGGTTTTTCTTACCCGACTCACCTCCAAACAGACCATTTTGTGTCGTCTTCCGGGAATTCGTGTCGCGTGTCGCATCACACACTTGATCGACTCCGACGACCCTTAGCATCGACGTAGCAATAAATTACACAGGCGTAGGACTAGCACAAGGAAGTTGACAGCGACCCAAAATTCGGCATTTCCGGGAGAAATTACTGAAACTCCAATCGTTATTTATCGTTCGTCGTTTCTTATTTCCATCTGACTCTGGACAAGCGCAGTTAACGGCAAGCTTACAACCAGGGGGTGTCACAGTAATTGGCACACTTACCCTGGTACGTTTCGCTCGAATACCGCGTTATCCAGTTCTGGATAATTTTTTATCCGTTATTTCGTTCTTATTCTGCTCTTTTTAACGCGTTTCATACGGTTATCTTTCGTTTCGCGATTAGATCGCGAAACTTCCGAAGTTTCTTCGAATAATTTTTAGTGTCTCGGTATATGAATAATATGAAACGTCAGAGTTCTAAAGAACAGCGGAGACACTCCACTCGCAGCGTTATCGCTCACGGCGATAGAGATCGGTTCCATTATGCTTTGCTGGGCATCGGGTAGACTACTTTGACTCGAATCAGGCGATCTTTACCTATTTTCAGCTACCCGTTGGTCAGTTTGATTTACCTTTGGATGCCCTTCGCTATTTTTAGCCAGCCTTTGCTACTTTCGCCCGCGATTCGGTGTCCTTAGCTACTTTTAACTACCGTTTGCTAATTGTACCCACTTCGGATGTCCTTCGCTATCTTTAGCTACCTTCACCAGCTCTTAGCCTACCTTTGCTTATCTCTGACTACATTTAGCCACGCATTGCCGCCGCTCGCAGAGTTCTCTGCTTTTCCTCGAAAGTCAAGTTTCCGTTTCAAGATTTACCATTTCTGAAAATTATTCGGAATACGTCCACCGAGAATATTTTAACCCTTGGCGCTCCGAAGGCTCCGCTACGGTGACATTTGTCATTTGTTCCGTAAATCCGAAGGATCCGCTGCGGAGCAAAATGTTTTTAGCGTACGTTATCGTCGGCGTTAGCAATTGCTATCTGTAGTTGAAACGTGCTGAGTCTGTACCATTACGATTAAACCATTTTTCGACCTTTTCTATGGTTAGCAACATGGAGAAAAATAAATATTACGATGAGAATTTAGAGTCGAGCGATACCGAAGACGTATTTGATTTTGAAGAGTTGAAAGACATTGTGGAAGACAATGTTGGTTATGATTCTGACGCTTCGAGTGGTAGTAGCGAAATTATACTACCAAAGAGACGGAGAATGAGAATTATTGAAAGCGAAAGCGAAGATTCGTTGCAAGACTTGGACGAATGGCGCGATGTTACGGAAGAATTACATATTCCAGATAGAATACCTTTTAGCGTATTGCCACAGGTCATTGGACCACAAGGTCCTACAAACATCGAACAGCCGATACGATATTTTAAATTATTTCTCACGGACGAATCGGTAAATGAAATTATAAAGGAAACCAACGATTACGCAGAAAATGTTCTAAACTTGAAAGAAATATCTAGTGACTCTATTTGGCAAAACGAATACTGCGACACTTGTCCAAGTAAACCCAGAATGCACAAGGGAGATTGTTACCAAAGATATCGCACCCCATGGTGAATTACAAAATTTAAAATTTATCTTTCATTTACAATAGAAAAATGTATTAGGTCTACCGGAAAGTTCTGTCTGATAATGTCATTGCAAATTTCAATAGATACGCACATATTCGTTTGAGATATATATTTTTGAAAAATGTTGCTCACAAATTGCCATCACGCTGGCAAGAGGTCATAAGTAACGACGAAAATTATATTGTACAATATAAATATTACTAAATTTATGAAAAATCTATTATTTCCTTTCATTTCTCAAACGGACAGAACTTTCCGGTAGACCTAATATATTTATAGAATAAATAAAATATTTCTCACGGACGAATTGGTAAATGAAATTTTAAAGGAAACCAACGATTACGCAGAAAATGTTCTAATCTTGAAAGAAATGTATATAATATTATTACTATATAATTATATTATATAGTATATAGATTAGTATATTATTATTATATAGTATATAGATTACTATATAATTATATTATATAGTATATAGATTACTGTATTATTATTATATAATAATATTACAATAGGAAAATGTATATGTATAAAATAAATAAAATCAAACGCTTTCGCAAGGACGCGTAATTTTTTCCGCTCGAAATAAGGCTTCCTTTATCTCGGGCGCTTAGCTCCAAAAATGTGCCGGAGTTGCCGGTAGGCAGTACTCGAGAAACGCGTGGAGCGCTAAGGATTAACGAAACATCCAATCTTAGAAACGACATCTCTCTGCGGAGCATACACAAAACTGTTAAATCGACGGGAACACATTTCTCGAACGTTACGCGAATAAAATACATCAAAATACTGTTTCGACTAAAATATGGACACGCGAATGGAAACGCAGTACGCGAAGAACGAGGCGATTTCCGGGACGCTCGATCCGAGACAGCTCTCGGGGCCGAGCCAATTTTCTTGGCAGCGAAGCGTGCCGACGCCTGAAAACCGGCTGACATCGTCGAAAATAGGGCCCAGGAGCGCGCATCCGATCCCGACAACTCCATCGAAACGTGGGCGCCGCAATCGCGATATCTCGGGCGCGCGACGAGTGTCGTCCCCGATGGGATCCGGTTTTTGCCACGCGATGATGCGTGCAAAAATCCGCAAGCAATCCGTCAAACGGCCGCGGCGCTGCGCCGCCTTTGTGCCGGAACCCCTATATTCCAGCACCCTACCCCCCCGGCCCCTCACGTATATAGGGGGCCGGTCCGCTCGAGTTCGACGCGAGAGCCTCGCGCCGCGAACGCTGATGGTTTAACGTTCTTTGACGTGCGGATAGTGTGCACGCAGACCTAACCGAGACCGGGGGCCTCCGTTTGTCAGAAAGTACTCACTTTGCTGTGCAGAGGTGCGTGTTGCACGGCATCCGGGTCGTCTCCGGTCGGCCGTCCGGATCGCAATAGCTGTCGTCCACCACGGTCTCGTCTGGCATGCTCTTGCACACCGCCATTGCCAGCTTGAATCCTGCCGAAAAGGGAAAGAGGACTTGAATTCATTTCGCGATACGGATCTGGGATTACTTCGAAATATTCTCGGACGCTTGGTCGGAGCGCGTTTGCGACAGTTTCGAATTTTTTGGGTCGCTGATATATATATTATTCATATATATATAATATAATATAATATTATAATAATATTATATATTAATGAATATTATATATGAATATTCATATATAATATTATATTATTATAATATAATAATAATATATATATAATAATATTAAAATTATAATATTATAATAATATATATAATAATATTAAAATTATAATATTATAATTTATATATATATATATATATATATATATATATATATATATATAATATTCTTTCGCTAGTCGCGAATGATATTGTTGCGAATCACTTCGTTTCTCTCGCGTCGCGGCATTTTATTTACAATATTTAAACTATAACACAACTCGATACAATTATATTTCAGATCTTTCAATTTGAAATTTTGCTCATTCGACAGTCCGATGTCGACTTGATTTGGACAAGTCGCCGTAACAATATTATAGTGAATTCTCTTTAATTGGCGCGCAGATTGGGGAGAGAAATGGAGAATTTGGGAAGAGGAGATACGATTATAGTAATGTCCCCCTAATTGGCGCTCGGATTGGGCACAAAAATGAACAATTTTGGGATGAGGAGATATGATTATTTCTAATTTTTTGCCTTGATTCGAAGACAATTCGGAGGCAACGTGACACGATTCGAATAGTGGCACGTGGCCTCCGAATTGCTTTCGAATCGTGTCACGTGGCCTCCGAATTGCCTTCGAATCGTGTCACGTGGCCTCCGACTCGTCTTCGAATCAAGGCAAAAAATTAGAAATAATCCTACCTCCTCTTCCCAAATTGTCCATTTCTGTGCCCGATCTGAGCGTAACTCGCTTATGCCACCGGTCAAGAGAGAAGGACAATCTCCACCGAAGGCGCAACAGCCGAGGCAACTCGCCGGTCTAACTACAAATAGCCGTTATTAATTTCGACAGGGTGAGGGAGGGGGATGGTCATGGTGCAACGGAAGGGGGAAGGGAGAACGTCGACGATTTCTCCGGCGCAAAGTTCATTAGAATTCATTGCTCCCGATGCCGATGTAAATGGACTGCCGCGGCCGCGGGGGGAGGGGAGGGCCGGCGCTGGCCAAGTAAATGAACTTGGTAACCAAGCACTAACCTCCGCCGCATGATTTCGAGCAGGCCGATATCGATTCCAAACTCCAGGAGTACCGCGATTGGCAGCTCGATCCATTTCCGCCGCACACGCCGCACGCGTCCGTGTTCTTGTTGCTGCCGACTCGCAAGTCGCAGCCGACCTTCTGAAACAGAAATTCCGAGCGATTCGATTAATAAAACGTTCCCCGTCTACACCCCGCCCCGCCTCCTCTCCTCCGCCTCCTTCGCTGCTTTCCACCCCGCCGTCCTCTCCCGGCCCGCCTTTCGTCGGTACAAATGGCTCTTTCGACCATGAGTCGCAATTACTCACGCCCGCGGAGAATTAGCGAAGAAAAATTGACCTATAGAATCACCCTCCACCCACCCGTCCCACCCCGCTCCCCCCTCTTTCTCCGCGCAGCTTTTTATTGTCCCGCTCGCAAGACTTGAATTCTTCAATGTCGCCCCGGGAGAGTGTTACCTCGTTTCTGGGAACAAACAGGCGCGCGCGAAGGATCGGTTTTGATTAACGGAAGATCGATCGATCCTCTCTTCGAACGTTTCGCGATTGCGCTGCTGGATTGCTCCGGGCTCGCCGACGATTCTCAGCCTTCTCCGGCTGCGATTTTCGGACGGCTCGAATTGTTTCAGGTTTTCGTTGCCTCAGCGGCCGATTGCCGTTTGCACGGGTCGTGTGTCGTCGTCGCGTCATCGCATTCAACTTCTCTTGCTTTCCATTTTCATTCCATTTTTATTCCATTTTTATTGTTTCTTTTTTTCGTAGCCGCGATAATCGGGATTCTTTATCGTCGTCGTTCGTTTTGTTCGTAGCTGAATTAATTTGCAATATTAATTAATTTGTAACGCGGCGGTGAATGATTTGCTTTTGTTCGTTTTAATTAATTGATCGATTCGTGAGACGTAATGTTAACTGATCCGTGCTTTAAATATCGGTTAATTGGTAACGTAACGTTAATAAATGTTTCATGGTGTTTTTACTGGCTTAGGTAAATTAATATTTATTGTATAAACGCATTAAATTCGCGGTCGATGCATTAAACAGTCAGCCGTGATGGCTTTTTTCCAAAGCGCGCACTTGTTTGTGTCGAGAGAATCGAGCGACGACGAGTATACTCGTCGAACACAGAATACGTCAAAATCATAAATAGTAAATTTCGATGGAATTGTCGATTACAGATTCACAGAGTTTAGCAGAGGGGCGGTACAAAGGTATAAAAGTCCTATCTTCCAACAAAGAAAATGCGGGTATCCTTCTTTCCACGCGTCTGTGCACGGAGACCGTCCTTAATGTTTGCGACCAATTAGCGATTGCGCGAAGTCTCGAGCTCCCGTCGATACTTTTCCATCAAATTTTCCAATATCTGACAGTCGCTCGTTCGAAAGTCTCGGTCCGCAATTACGAAACGAACGAGAAAGCGTACAATGCGGTGCGTGACTTTAGCATCGTACCAATTTCCAAACGATTTAGGCTCGTTCGCAAAGAGTGCATAAAAATCATTCGTACGCGACGAAAGAGCACGATGAACAGTGAGTTTTCATGAAATCGCCGTTTACAGTTTATCGTATAGTCCTCGCGCGACGAGAAGGCACCTTCGCGTTCACGTTCCCCCTCTCACCGGCTGCCCCACTGCCGCGACTAGTAGGAGGGGGAATGTTGACGCGAACGCGCCTTCTCGTCGCGCGAGGACTATACATTTTATCGCGTAGCGCGGTCCATAATTTTAACCAGTTAGCCGCGACGCCTCCTTTCCAGAGCGCGCACCTGTATGCGTCGCGAGAATCGAGCGACGACGAGTATGCTCGTCGAACCCGGCTAACTGGTTAAAGGAAACAACGACGTCGAACGAGTAACGACCTCGTTCGAATAATTCAGGACTACATACTGAACGAGACGAATGCAAACGTGGAGAAAATTTCAGTATCGCTGCCAGATCGAAGAACTCGAAGTAAAACGCTTTCGTTAACGAATCTCCGGTACCGAGAATCGCAGCAGAATTTTGTCGTCTCCGTGCATAAATTGCGTATACGAAACATTGGATTGAGCTGCAAAAAATTCCCGACTAAATGTGTGCTGTCCAATTTCTTCGATCTTCTCGTTTACCAAAAATGCATCGAGATATGCAGTGTAATTATTATTATTGTTTTTGTTTTCGCTAAAATCACGATTTAAATCGCCAATGTTCGCGGCTTTTTACGCGCGACGAGTATACTCGTCGTCTGGCACAAAATACTGCCGCTTCTCCGTGACGAGTATACTCGTCGAACACAGCTAACTAGTTAATTAGAAATTGATTCAACGTTCCTCCGTTTCTTCGAACGTGCACGTATCAATAATAAAATTGCTAGAAATCTGAATGAACACAGTCTCGTTATTTTCACGAAGCAATACGAAACGGTATTCTTTAACGGAACATTTGTTTCCCGGCGAACCTAAGCGTTCGAGATCGACTGCGCTTAAAATAGCCGCGCATCGGGAGAAGTTATTCGATTGCCCGATAACGGACGAGTTATTTCGGTGGCCGATTTCAGGTCGTCGATCGGGCCTCCGCGTAAATCGTTTCTCAATTTCGAATTTTTTGAATGACCCTCGTAGCTCGCGCTGCGGACGACCGGAACCGTCCACTTTCATCGGTTTTCTATTATTTACAACGATCTCGCAACGACGTCGGTTGAAACGCATTTGATGGAAACGTCGGCCCGGCGGCCGCACGTTTCTTGAGTAGGTCTTTCGACGTTCACGTCGACGCTCGCGGAGGCGTAACGCGCGGCATACTCTCCGCGGCGCGTATTCCCGGCCGGTTAATATTCAATTTCACGGGTTCGCGGTAGAATTTTTCGAAAAATTCTGTCAGTCTCACGCCTCCGTCTCGTCCCGTTCGGCAAAGGCTCCCCCTTCGCTCACCCCTCACCCCCCGCCTTTATATCGAGAACACGTTCCGCTCCTCGCGATCGTGCCAGCGAGCGTTTAGAAACTACGTTTATACGTCCGACCGGAAATTCTTCGACAGTTCGAATCGCGCAGTCCGCGAAATTTACGCGGCGAGTATAACCACGGTGAATCATGCCTTCTTCCTCCTCCTCCTCCTCGACGATGAGAGGAAAAGGCGAGGAGAAACCAGCGTAAAGACAGAACCAGCGGAAAGAGGGTGAGAAGAGGGGGGGATAAGAGGGGATTTAACCCTCTCAAGTGTACACTCCGGATGTCGCTGCAACCCCTTATGCAATTTTAATGGTTTTATTAGCCCCGGAGAATTAATATTTATTGTATAAACGTGTAAAATTTGTGGTCTACTCGCGATTTATTTAATAACTGATAATTGTATAAATAATATGAATTATGTATTATGTATTGTTGGTGCAATAATTTGAACATTTAGATCATAGTTCGTCTATCGTATTTTTCACTGTCGTACGAGAAACATCCCTTTCGTGAATAGTTTTTAGGTTTTCAGGTTTTGGGTCTTTAGGTTTTATACGTTTTTGGGATTTTTAGGTCTTCAGGTTTTACGTTTTCAGGTTTCGGGTTTTCGGGTTTTGGGTTTTCAGGTTTTAGGTTTTAGGTTTGTAGGTTTTACGTTTTTAGGATTTTTAGGTTTTCAGGTTTTGGGTTTCCAGGTTTTGGGTTTTCAAGTTTTAGGTTTGTAGGTTTTACGTTTTTAGGATTTTTAGGTTTTCAGGTTGTGGGTTTCCAGGTTTTGGGTTTTCAAGTTTTAGGTTTTTAGGTTTTACGTTTTTAGGATTTTTAGGTTTTCAGGTTTTCCGTTTTCAAGATTTTTATGTTTTCAGGTTTTACGTTTCTAGGATTTTTAGGTTTTACATTCTGCATAATTTGTGCTATTTCTCGATGATCGTGCCGCGATTTAATATATTCGTTTAAAGCAAACGCGAGCGTTATTCGACTTGTATTTAGTAGAAATACTTTATTCCGAATTTCTCTGTTGTTTGACGTTGCGTCTACTCGTTTACGCCATAAACGCATTAAGATCCGTGGCCCAACGACGATACAGAAAACTCGGTTAATCGATAAAAATCGAAATAATCTCGCTATTAACGAAGACTATTTTTATTTTGCACACAACGGTCAGCGGTTGCCAGCATTTACAAGTTGCCATCGCGCCGGCAAGAAGTCACAAGTAACGATGGAAAGCATATTCTACAATAGAAATATTATTAAAAGTAATGAAAATTGTGTTATACTTCAATTCAAAAACGGACAGAACTTTCCGGTAGTCCTAATATATCATTGAACCAAGTTTTATAATAAAAACTTTACAAATCCCAAATAAATTCGGTCTTCTCACTTTTGCGAAGCAGTACATTGCCAGTTAGTATCACTGCTCGGTAGGTTTAGTGTTAATTCGACGCGTTGCATCGCGAACGCGTGCGAGATGCTTGGTTGCGACGAAAAATCGGCGCTATCTCTTGAAAACTATTCCGCGCGGTTGAAAAATTCATAGCGATTTCCTGGAAGGAGGATCCTCGGCGGGCCGCAGAGTTTTCAGATCCTGTCGGCGGACAAATGGAGAAAGGGACGGACTGCGGCACACACACACATACACACATACATACATACATAGCCACACATATATAGAGACGCATACACATATATATATGGACACACACGTTACCCTCTGTCCACATGGCACGCGTGCCCGCGCGCGCTTACACTCGCGCTGGCAAACAAAACCGGGGGGGAGGGGGGAGAGAGACACAATACGGGCGCTCGGGATTAGGTTTACTTTGCCCGGAGAAGTGGGAGCCTGCAGCGAGAGCCCAGTAATTGAAGGATAGAACCGTCGAAGCAACCGGTTATTTCTCTAGGTAAACAGGAGAAGAGAAACGGGCAGCCGGTCGGGCGTGCAAAATGAAATATCGCGGAACTTAACGGCGCCGATCCCCTGTTCTTGCAATCCCGGCTGTCCTCGGCTCGATCCGTACAAATAATACCTTTACATCCAGGGAATGCGGACGTTCCTGTGTACCGGCGATACCGTGCCCCGGAAATCGTTCGTCTGGGGAAAGCGGACGTGGGTGCGCCGATCGGGAATTCCCGAAGAAATTAACGCCCGCGGACGCCGTTAATCCTGCCGACCGCGGAATTTCCTTCTTAGAGCGCGACGCGCGAAACGCACCGCGGTTCGTGTTTCACCTTCGATTCGGATTCTTCACCCGAGAAAGATAACCTACGTCGCAGAGGCGCCTGCGAAGACTGTTGGTTTTTGTTAATTTTTCATAGAGGTCTAGTGATTTAAGTTTAAAATTACTTAAAATATAAAAAAATATAATATAAATGCATTTTATTTGTACAATAATGCCAAACCTTTAAAATGACTAGATTAACTTAAATAAATATCCATTGTTAGTATAAAGTTGACGCCTTAGAAAAGCATGCGCCTCTGAAGCGTATGGTTATCTTTTACGTACGTTGTCATATGGTTATCTTTCTAGGGTTAAATCATGTTACCCATCTCAACGAATAAAATTGCTGTTGACAAAATGATAAAATTCTTAGCTGCAAACGGAATTGAATCTGGTGAGATTCGATCGTTATTTTTTAACGGGCAATTAATTGCTGTTTTCTCACAATATAGTTCTTCGTAGAAATTTGCATCGATTGCAATATCTTAAAAATCTACGATACTATAAAGAATCTTAAAGGATTTCCTTTTACAATAATGATCGCAGAGTCAATTAACCCGAGAAAGATAACCTACGTCGCAGAGGCGCCTGCGGAGACTGTTGGTTTTTGTTAATTTTTCATAGAGGTCTAGTGATTTAAGTTTAAAATTACTTAAAATATAAAAAAATATAATATAAATGCATTTTATTTTTACAATAATGCCAAACCTTTTTGGACGCATTTTTCGATCGCAATAATTTTTTAGAAGGGAAAGAAAATTGATACTTATCGTATGCCTAAAACTTGAATGCTTAAACATCGATGTCAAGAGGTTAGAATTTGATTTCCATTTTAAAGGACAGAATAACATTTAACATTATATAATAAGTTAATACTAGATATTTTCATGACAAGTGAAATTTGATTCCCATTTTAAAGAACAGAATAACTTTTAACATTATATAATAAGTTAATACTAGATATTTTCATGACAAGTGGAATTTGATTCCCATTTTAAAGGACAGAATAACATTTAACATCATATAATAAGTTAATACTAGATATTTTCATGACAAGTAGAATTTGACTCCCATTTTAAAGGACAGAATAACACTTAACATTATCAATAAGTTAATACTACATATTTCCATGACAAGTCGGACTCGTCAAGGGGTTAATTACACCAAAGGGTTTAATTACAACGAATGCTTGAAAAATAGAAAGGATCGAAAACTCACAAAATTTACAATTTTAATCGCTATAACATTTTAACTACTGCAAATCTCTCTACTAGACGTTCGCAGCACGGTGTCGCGCATCTTCGAGGAGGTGCCCTTCTTCCAGGAAGTCGAAACCTCGAAGGAGCTAATCCGTCGTCGCATCACGGCAGAATGTTCCATCAGCGGCGATCTCCTCGATCGCTGTAAAGATTTATTCAAATCGACGTCAGTCCACGAAATCTTGGATTATCTCGCGACAGTCGATCGTCGTGGGGATCTCGTTAGGCTCGCGTCTCCTCTCTCTCTCTCTCTCTCTCTCTCAATCTCTCTCAATCTCTCCCCCCCCCCCGCATCCCCATTTGACTGGCATCGCGTCCCCCGTTCAGCTGGCACCTTCCCTGCCAGTTTGGTTCGCTCTTCTTGCCCGGATAAGGGATGAATAATGTACTCCCCGACCTCGTAGCAAACCTCCATGCAGCCTGAATGACAAATCAGTTTGCCGTCCGAGCCAGGTCACGAATCGACGTCAGCCTTCCCAATCGCCTTTTTCCCGACCTCTGTCGAAGAACCTGAATTTGTACCGTCGCCGTTTGGAGCAGCCCGCATCCGGATTCCGCGCCAGCTAGGTCGAGTGTTACCATCCAGGTCCTTTCTTCTTTTTTTCTTTCATTCGGTTTCGTTGATTAATCTTTGATAGCGGCGCGATTCACGGGAACACACACACACACGCACACAGAGTTCGTCCGAAGATTCTTTCGGCGACCGGTGGAATCGCTTCGACGGCCGCTGGGACCGTGCATGCCTCGCGTTTTACTGTCGCCGCCTTCCGCCATTGGAACGGATCGCGGACGTCGATAGTCGTCGTGAAACACTTACGCGGAAATTGTTAGACAAATTGTCTCGGGCTTCTTCTCCTCCTCGTCTGCTCCGTAATCGAATTATTTAGGATTTCGTGTCGAATGCCGACCCGGCGACGATGTCTTTCGAGGTTATGTTAGGGTTCGTTTTCTGCGACAATGAACGAAGATCTCTTTGGGTAGAGATTTTTGGTATTTTATCGTTTGTTTTTTCGAGCTTTCGTTTTACGATCTTGTTGTTCGGTTTTCGTGATTTCGTCTTACGATTTTGTTCGCGGTGGAACGGTCGACAGCTTGAAACGATTAGTTTCTTATGAAAATGAGAATAAGAATAAATGAGCGATATTTATTAGAATATCAAATTTTATCTTTCCCTCTTTCTCTCGCTTACTTTCCCTCTTTCTCGCTTTTTCTTTCTCTCTTTCTCTCTCTATTTCCCTGGATTTCTCTCTCTCTTTCTCTCTCTCTTTTCTTCCCTCGATTTCTCTCTCTCTTTATCTCTCTCTCTTTTTCCCGCGATTTCTCTCTTTCTCTCTCTTTCCCTCGATTTTTATTTTTCTCTCTCTCTTCCCCTCTCTATTTCCCTGGATTTCTCTCTCTCTTTCTCTCTCTCTTTTTCCCGCGATTTTTCTCTCTCTTTCCCTCGATTGCTTTCCCTTTCTCTTGCATTTTTTCCTCTTTCTCGCTTTTTATTTTTCTCTCTCTTTCTCTCTCTATTTCCCTGGATTTCTCTCTCTTTTTCTCTCTCTCTTTTTCCCGCGATTTTACTCTCTCTCTCTCTTTCTCTCTTTCCCTCGATTTCTTTCTTTCTCTCTCTTTCCTTCGATTTCTTTCTCTTTCTCTTGCATTTTTCCCTCTCTCTCGCTTTTTATTTCTCTCTCTCTCTCTCTCTCTATTTTCCTGGATTTCTCTTTCTCTTTCTGTCTCTCTTTTTCTCTCGATTTCTCTCTCTTTTTCCCTCTCTATCTCTCTCTATCTCTATTATTCCCTCGATTTCTCTTTCTTTTTCTCTTGCATTTTTACCTCTCTTTCTCTCTCTCTTTTTCCCTCAATTTCTCCCTTTCTCTCCCTTTTTCCTTCCATTTCTCTCTCTCTCTCTTTCTGTCGCTTTCTTTCTCTCTCTCTCTTTCCCTCGATTTCTCCCTCTCTTTCTTTTTCTGTCGCTTTCTCTCTTCCTCTCCCTTTCTCTCTCCATTTCCGAATTTCGTCTCGAAATCCCGATGCTGGTTTCGGAGCAGTAAAACCATTATACTCCACTCTCGTATTTCGACAACATTTCGAACGTAATGCTCCGCTAAAGAGTGCCGCATAGATCTGAATACACGTATTATGAGATACAACGTTATCACCCCTTCCGTTCTCGAAACTCGTACCGTACACAATATCGAATGTTACAGCTTCTCATCGCTCGTCGCTTTTGATATGGCTTTGCGAGGTTATTGTCACTAGTTGATAATAAAGTTGCGGTCTTAGCCGCGTCGGTATCAAACAAATAACCGCACAAAAGGGTGAATTTGCATAATGGTGAAGTCGTTCCAATTTTATGGATTTTTCTCGGTTAGCGGTACAGTTGTTAATTTAAATTTTTGCAGTCGCATGTCCCTCATCAGGGGACACAACTTCTATCAATTATGGTATTGTCAGGATCAAAAGTTGCTATTACACAAAATTTATGTCGCTACACTTTTATAGAAAATTCTATTAAAATAGATCAATTATTTCCAATGTTATATAGGTATTACATTAAAGTTAAGTTAAGTAGATATGAAATTAAAATATAGTTTAGTATATTTTTAGTATATCGATACACTTTTATAGAAAATTCTACTAAAATAAACCAATTATTCCCAATGTTATCTAGGTATTACATTAAAAAGTTAAGTTGAGTAGATATGAAATTAAAATATAGTTTAGTATATTTTTAGTATATCGATACACTTTTATAGAAAATTCTACTAAAATAAACCAATTATTCCCAATGTTATCTAGGTATTACATTAAAAAGTTAAGTTGAGTAGATATTAAATTAAAATATAGTTTAGTATATTTTATATTTAGTTTAGTAAAATATAGTCACTGTTTCAACAATCGTACTTTCCAAATTCCAGTGATGTAGTCAAATCCTTTTCCAATAACAAAGTAGGTGGAACCGATTCATTCGCAAATTTAACACAATTATGCCAATATGACACTGATGAAATGAATCATTTATATTCATTAACGAATTTCTGCAAATCCAAACTGAACATCAATCGGGGAAAATTTACTGTATAGGAACTACACATAGACGTTTATTCCTTTTCTTAAAAATATCAGCGAATTGCCAGCAATGCAATAATACCTTGAAATTGTTTAACCGATATCGCTATTTCGCGTTCGATCTACTCGTTTCTGTCACAACTGCACAAAATCCGCGATCTACAAATTATCTCATATTTAATTCGATACGATCCGAAATTCGAAATCCGCGAATGAAAACGTTCGAATTGCTCCAAGATGATAAATTCGATCTCCGAAAATTCTCCGAGCGCAAAAGTTTAAGAGGTGAACCGTTAAACTGGCGCGCGACGTCGCCAACTTCCGGGTCTCTCGATCAGGGATTTATTTACACGTATCTCGAGACAACGCCCACGAGACGCGCAAGCATAATACCTGTAGGACATAATCGTTTCACGGAAGGAATCCGCCAGGATCCTTCGAGAGAGGTCGATGGAGGCTCGCCCAACCCCTCCGTTCAGTTCCGCTGTTTTCCAGTTAGCCGTCCGTAATACAAAGCTCATAATATCCGGCCGCGTTCGTCGGGGTTGAGGAGCTCGATACGGATAAAAAGTACGCAAGAAATTGGGGATATATATGTATATACAGGCGCCGCGGTGGTCTCTATAGGAATGAATTCCGTCGTTTCCAGTGAAAACGGCCGGAATAAGGCGGACAAAGTGATCGGCAGGAAAAAACCCCGGCTCTACTCTGCAGCCGGCAAATCCCATTCTACGGGGAACTATGTTAAAAGGCAGAAACGAGTGTAGAGAAAAGAACGTCTGAGGAGAGGGCCGAGTGAGTGAGTGAGCGAGAGAGAAAGGGAGATAGAAATATATGTATTTTCTCTCATTCTCTCTCGCTCTCTTTTGGTATCTCTTGCTCTCTCTCGCTCTCGCATTCTCTCGCTCTTTTTCTCTCTCTCGCCCGCTCTCTCTTGTTCTCGCTCTCGCATTCTCTCGCTCTCGCATTCTCTCGCTCTTTTTCTCTCTCTCGCCCGCTCTCTCTTGTTCTCGCTCTCGCATTCTCTCGCTCTCGCATTCTCTCGCTCTTGCTCTCTCTCTCCCGCTCTCTCTTGTTCTCGCTCTCTCTCGCTCTCTCTTGCCCTCACTCACTCTTGCTCTCGCATTCTCCACTTTCTCTCTCTCTCTCAATTTCCCGATCACTGTTTCTCTTATCCTCTTATTTTTATTTTCTCTCATTTTCTCTCTCTCTCTCTCTCTCTTTCGATTTCACGATCACTGTTTCTCTTACTTTCTTATTCTTATATTCTCTCTCTCTCTCTCTCTCTCAATCTCATAATCTCACGATCTCTGCTTCTCTTATTCTTATTTTCTCTCATTCTCTCTCTCTCTCTCATTCTTTCTCTCTCTCTCTCTCTCTCTCTCTCTCTCGATCTCACGATTTCTACCTCTCTTCTCTTATTCTTATTTTCTCTCATTCTCTCTTTGTCTCTCTCTTTTTCTCTCGATCTCACGATCACTGTTTCTTTTACTCTCTTATTCTTATTTTGTCTCAATCTCTCTCTCTCTCTCTCTCTCTCTCTCTCGATATCACGATCTCTGCCTCTTTTCTTCTCTTCTTCTCATTTTCTCTCATTCTCTCTTTCTCTCTCTCTCTCTCTCTCTATATATATATATATATATATAGAGAGAGAGAGAGAGAGATTGAGACAAAATAAGAATAAGAGAGTAAGAGAAACAGTGATCGTGAGATCGAGAGAGAAAGAGAGAGACAAAGAGAGAATGAGAGAAAATAAGAATAAGAGAAGCAGAGATCGTGAGATTGTGAGATCTGTACAGAGGACGAGAGAGAGAGAATGAGAGTAAGATAAGAACAGAAGCAGAGATCGAGAGAGAGAGAGAGAGAGAAATCGAGAGAGAGAGAGAGAGAGAGAGAGAATGAGAGTATGAAAAGAACAGAATCAGAAATCGAAAGAGAGAGAGAGAGAGAGTAAATTAGAGTAAGAAAGGAATAGGAACAGAGATCGAAAGAGAGAGAGAGAGGGAAGGAGAGAGAGAGAGAGAGAGAGAGAGAGTGACTGAGAGTAAGAAAAGGACAGAAACAGAGATCGAAAGAGAGAGAGGGAGGTAGAAAGTGAGAGAGAATGAGAGTAAGGAAATAAAAGAACCAAAGATCGAGAGAGAGAGAGAGAGAGAGAGAGAGAGGGAGCGGGAGAGAGAGAGAGAATGAGAATAAGGAAAAAAAGAACCAAAGATCGAGAGAAAGATAGTAACAGAGAAAGAGAGCGACTGAGAAGAAAAGAGAGACAGAGAACGAGACAAAGAAAGGAAAACTGATGAAGAGGGGGCGGGGAGAGCGAGCGATAGAGAAGAAAAAAGTGTGCGACGAGGTCAGGCGGTGGGAGAGAAGAGGGACCAAGCGGCGACCGTCGGTAGGGTGTATTGAGCGTAATAGGCTAACTCTGGGGTGGGCGGCAAAGGCTGCGGAAAGTGTACCGACTGCCGAATGGAACCTTGAAAGCCAGTCTGAATAATTGAACGCCAGTCAAATTTACGTAACGAAATAGCGGGGAGATGGAAAGTCGCGGAAATCGCCGATTTACTTTCCGCTGAGATCTTGTTATCTAACTGCGGAACAGACCGAGCTGTGGGGCCGGGCAGGGGGGGGTGGGGTTGAGTGGGTTCCCAAAGAGAGGAATTACATCCATCGCTAATCTCTTGTGTTACGTCGGAAGAGATGCTCGGTAATCGTATTATTTTGAACGCTCGAAGTCACCGTTCCACCGAATTTATGCCAAGAATTGGAACGAAGATGCGATTACAGCGACACATTCTTTTCTCTTTCAAAATTCACTGCGGCTTTTAGTGGCGTGTCAGGAACGATTTTACGAATTGTATAGCTCATTCGACGTTATTATTATTGTAATATTATTATAAATATATATGTAGTATATTATATATATATATTATATGTATGATTATATGTTATAATAATATATGTAGTATTATTATAAATAATGTAAATAATTATTAAATAAAAAATATATAATTAAATAAATTACTATTAAATTATATATTATTATTATTATTATAATTATTAAATAAAAAATATATATATATATAGCGAGCGAGAGCGAAAGCAAGAGAGAGAGAGGAGAGCGAGAGAATGCGAGAGCAAGAGAGAGCGAGAGTGAGAGAGCGAGAGAGCGAGAGAGCGAGAGAGCGAGAGAGCGAGATTGAGATAGCGAGAGAGAGCGAGAGAGAGAGAGAGAGAGCGGGGTACTGTGTGCTTCACCTGAGCAAGTATTATATATATATAATTATATATATGTAATATATATAATAATAATGTAAGTATTATATATATAGTATACTAGTATATATAATAAATTAATATAAATAACATTATATATAAATATAAATAACATAGTCACCGTTTGGCATGACCCATAAAAGCGAGACACAGGACTCGAATAATCGTATCTCCCCTCCCCAAATTGTCCATTTTTGTGCGCGATCTGAGCGCGAATTAGGGAGAAATTACTGTCCCCGTTGCACCGTATGTGTGTGTATGTGTGTGTCGCAGCGACGCGATCGCGAATGTTATCATCGAGCGCGTGGCAATTAACGATCATTAAAAAGGAATCCATTAACCTTAATCGGTCGGCAAACAAATGATTTCAGCGTCGATCGATCAAGTTCGCCGGCGAGTTTCCTCAGCGCACACATAATTACGAAATTGGCGGGGGCGTCCAATTATGGAGTTTGACGAATCCAAAGAGTTTCGGCAAGACGTTGCGCCGGGGAGTGGGTGCGCGTGGGCGCAGCGAGCGATAATAAGAGAACGGGACAAATATGGCGACGATTCCCGGGGCAACGTCTGTGAGGAGGAGTGTCAAGAAATAATTAACGAGATTTAATAGCGGCGACAGTGGCGACGAAGTTGGAGGGACAATATCTAATCAGCAGGACGAGTCCACGTAATTAAGCACTAACCGGGCCACGGTGAGCGCAAACTGGTTTTGCATTATTAAAGCACCCGGCGCGCGAGTTCTCCTTTCGCGTCGGACACGCTCGATAAGTGCCGCGACGCTTTTGTGCCCCATCACAACTTGTTAGAGTTTGTCTTCCCCTCCGTGAAATTCCTCCAATTGTTTCGCTTAGCGAGCCCTCCCCCGTTTGTTTCGCCGGATGTAACGCGAATCGCACGCCGACGCGCCGCGTCGCGCCGCGGCGTCTTCCACTGTATTTGTTTGCTCGCCCCGACAAAGTAATCAGCGGACACCTGAATTATACAATCTTTCCCCATTATGTAATCCTTTTGTTATCCGTTGAATGCGTTTCCTTGGAGAATTTCTTCTCCGCAAGAAGAAACTACGATTTGTCAGTCGCGATATTGTACGATGTATCGATTTCATCGAACGGTGGAACCGTATTCGATGGCCGGTATCTTTTTTTATGATTCTTATATTATTTTTCTATCGCGATATTATTGTAGTATTTTCAGTTATCAAAACGTTCTTGATCGCTACGTTTTACATTTTTAGGATAATCAAATTATGTTATTTAATATATATATATTCGAAAATTTCTTTTGTGTGTGTGTGTGTGTGCACTGTTCTTGATCAATATTGGAATATACAAAGAGAATGTTTATTCTGACAGTAACAATCTTATTATTTTTGACAAATGTAGCCTATTAAACGACAAGATTTGCTTGACTAAAAATAATTCTGAATTCGCGTTCTGTTCATTAGAGACTAAAAGCGAGCTAAATACAGGGTGTCCCATAATTATATTAACAGCCGAAAAGGAGCGATTCCTCGGGTCATTTGAAGCAACTTTCTCCTTAGCGAAAATGCAATCCGCGGCTTCGTTTACGAGTTATTAACGAAAAACGTGGACCAATCGGAGAACGAGTGCGGCCGACGCTCCGCCCTCGCGGCCAATATCGCAGCGCGTTGGCCATCTGACGCAGCGGCAGTGGACGCGAGGGCGGGGAGTCAGTCGTACGCGATCTCTCGTTGGTCAGCGTTTTCCATTAATAACTCGTAAACGAAGCCGCGGATTGCATTTTCGCTAAGGAGAAAGTTACTTCGAATGACCTCAGGAATCACCCATTTCCAGATGTGAACATAATTATATATAAATTGAACAATATAATTTAATTAATAATAATAAATAATAATAATAATTGGTAAGTAATAATAATACATTTAATTATATATATATTACGCAATAACGAAGCCCTCAATTGCCGAAGTATCGCACTCCGCGTTACTCATAGTGACGCAACTGCGGGACTAATCGATGTTGGATCTCGAAGTTGTCGGTTTCGCGGTACACAGCGGCGCAAAGTAAGATCGAATTAACTTAATGGAGGAGAAGTGCGAGCGTCTCGACGCACCCACTGCAAATATTGGCGGAAGACGACCGGTCGGCGCGATGCGGACGCGACGCGACATGATGCTTCGTTAGCTCGCATTTACTCTTGCCGAGGAAAAACCGCGGTCGCGCACAATCGCGGCGGGAATCAAAAGTTGTTAATAAGTTTGGACGAGTCTGACGGTGGACGGAAGATGAGCGGGAAAGAGAGAGAGAAAGAGATAGAGAGAGAGAGAGAGAGAGAGAAAAGGGGAGAAAAAGAGAAAGAGAGAGAGAGAGAGAGAAAGCGAGAGAGAGAGAGAGAACGCGAGGGCGAGAGAGAGTGAACGCAAGAGTGACAGGATGCGAGAGCGAGAGAGAGCGAGGGCAAGAGAGAGCGAGAGTGAGAGAGAGAGCGAGAGTGAGAGAGAGCAAGAGAGAGCGATAGTGAGAGAGTGAGAGAGTGAGAGAGCGAGAGTGAGAGAGAGCAAGAGAGAGCGATAGCGAGAGAGCGAGATTAAGAGAGAGCGAGATTGAGAGAGAGCAAGATTAAGAGAGGGCGAAAGAGCGAGAGAGAGAGAGAGTGATAGAGAGCGAGATTGAGAGACAGCGAGATTGAGAGAGAGAGTGAGAATGAGAGAGAGCGAAATTGAGAGAGAGCGAGATTGAGAGAAAGCGAGCGTGTGAGAGAGCGAGAGCAAGAGAGAGAGAGAGCGCGCAAGAGAGAGTGTGAGCGAGAGCGAGAGAGAGAGAGAGCGCGCAAGAGAGAGTGTGAGCGAGAGCGAGAGAGAGAGGGTGTGAGCGAGAGCGAGAGAGAAAGCGAGAGAGAGAGAGAGAGAGAGAGCGGAGTACTGTGTGCTTCACCTGAGCAAATCTCGAGTTTCCGGCCCCGGAAGTTTCTCCGCCCAAGTTTCGACAAGCGATGCGCCGATTGGCGTTTTAATTCTTAACCGAGCCGGACAAATCGGTCACGATCGCATATTTAAAGGTCTTGTCCGCATTTTTAATTAATTATCCTGCTGCGATCGCTCCTCAGATTCCTTTTCAATGCGATCGGAAAGCGCCGAGGAATCGGCTGTGGCACGAAAATTCTCTCGAAGTACATTTAATATGGAAAGGTTCGACCCAGTTTTCAATTCATTTATTCATTCGACGATGTAATGCGAAACCTTCGTTGACGCAGGACGAACTTTTCCAACGGTATATCGTCGATTTAACGTTATTCCGATGCTTCTTTGTGTCATTTTGCGAGCGTTGCAATTTCATTCGTTAATGCCAATACTACGGGGCGCTATAAATGTTCCCATAAAATCGCGGAAGAAATTGACCCTGTTACTAGCACACGGTCTGTTCGAATTTTGAACGTGTCGGGACAAGAATTATTTCTTCGATCAACATCCTTTTTGTAACAACCGGTAATCGTAAATGAAAATGTTTTTCATTCTTGATAACCGTAGGCATTGATAGAGAAAATTGTACAGTATGATATAATTATATATATTAATAATTATTAATATTTTTATTATTTTCATCTTATTTTATTATTATTAATTATTATATATATATAATATTTCTATTATTATTAATTAATTAATTAGTAATAATAATTATTATTAAAATAATTATTACTAATATTTGTATTATTATTATCTTATTTTATTATTATTAATTATTATATTATATATTTTATTATTATTATTAGTATACTATACAGAATACTATCTTCGAATATAATTTTTGACTTTGCAGTCGATGTTTCATCACCGATAAAAAACAGAAAATTAATTTTCAGTGTCGTGCAATCGAATTAAATTTGCAACGCGTGTGCTTTATATTTTCATTAAATGCGCACCCCAAAAAAGTAGGTCGCATAAAACTGCCTATAGTATTATATTTTCATAGTAATTCTAAAACTGGTTTATAAACTTTTTAATATCTACAAAAGCTCAAGCTGTCCCAAAAACAACGTTAGATCATCGTTTTAACTAAGAAGTCAACTTGCAACAATTACGCAAGGGAAAACGAATTTCTGTTTAGCTCCTAATTTTCACAATTATAGCAACAAATCTGTATTTTCCACAAAGATCCGTAATCTAGCCGTGCAATTGTTTAATCATACGGTTTTCCGGAACGTTTTCTTCGTACTTTGCGCTTGATACCTTCGACTTAAACAATGAACTTCTAACATTTTTCATAAAACAGGGACGATTGTTGCTTTCGTTGTGGCTGCTGCGAACAATGCTCTCCACCCGCGATGCGAGTCTTATAAATAAAACATCTGGTACGTTTCAAACAACAGTTATAAAAGGCAGATTTTTCGCGGAGGAGAACCAGTTTCCGGCAGTTTCGTTTTATTTGCAGCTCCCGGGGTTCATTTGGTATAAACTCCGCGAACATGGCGCAGCGAGCCCGGTGTCTCGTTTAAAAACAGTCGAATCACCCGCTCGTTTCGCTCGTTAATCGCATATTAACGGCGCGATGAAACTTGCAGCGGTGGACAAGGGTGGAAAATAGAAAGAGAGAGAGAGAGAGAGAGAGAGAGAGAGCGAGCGAGAGAGAGAGGAAGCGAGCGCGAGAAAGACAGCGCGAGAGAAAGAGAGCGAGAGAGAAAGAAAGCGCGAGAGAAAGAGAGCGAGAGAGAAAGAAAGCGCGAGAGAGAGAACACTAGAGAGAGCGCACGAGAGAGAGAGAGAGAGCGTGAGAGAGACAGCGCGAGAGAAAGAGAGCGAGAGAGAAAGAAAGCGCGAGAGAGAGAGCGCTAGAGAGAGCGCACGAGAGAGAGAGAGAGAAAGAAAGCGCTAGAGAGAACGCGCGAGAGGGAGAGCGCGAGAGAAAGAGAGTGCGAGAGAGAGAGAGCGAGAGAGAGCGCGAGAGAGAGAGCGCGAGAGAGAGAACGCGAGAGAAAGAGAGCGTGAGAGAGAGAGCGCGAGAGAAAGAGAGCGTGAGAGAGAGTGCGAGAGAGAGCGCGCGCGAGAGAGAGCAGGGTACTATGTGCTTCACCTGAGCAAATCTCGCTCTCTCTTGCTCTCGCTCTCTCTCTCTCTTTCGATTTTCTACCCTTTTCCACGGCTGCAAGTGGACAAGGGTTCTCTCTCTCTCTCTCTCTCTCTCTTTCTCTGGGGGAGAAAGAGAGTGCTCGATGGAAATATTTGTTCTGTGTCCCTCGTTCCCGACAGTTTTTATAAGTCCGACCGTGTTGCCGGGATCCGGCATTGTTGTCGCGACTCGGCACCGTGTCTCTGGAATTAACGTGTCGAAATTGGTCCAGTAATTGACCCGGTTGTTTCTGGAATTGGCTGACACGCCGCGCGCAATGATCACTTTATATGTCTGATCAACGGACGACCTACATCACTAATGAGAGTGCACGCAGATTTATACGCGGCGAATAACTTCTCCCAAAAAATTCTCCCCACTGTTTTATTTACTTCTAACGCTGTACAGTAAATTCTCCGCAATTTTTCTTCAGCCTTTGCAAGCTGAAATGTACAATTTAGGGAACGATTCGATTATTCGAGCCTCGCGGTCCATTTTTACGGCTGCCGATTGTCAACGATTGTGAAAACGAGGCGCCAGATGCAAATGATCGTGTCTCCTCTTCTCAAACTGTTTATTCTTATTTACAAGTTGATGGAAAATTTGGGGGAATTTACTGTATTTACATGTAATCGTATCGCAATATTTTAGAAATTAATTTATCAATGACGATAACAAATTGGATTGTAAATTATCGAGCACTTTCGAGGAGCAAAGTCGATTTCTTTTAGGTTATTTTTATTGTTTAGAAGACTTTTTCTAGATGTAGCAGAACCCTTTGCAGTCGAGCTGTCTGACTAAAAATTGCTATACCATTTTACTAAATAATTTTAACAGTATCGGATTCGTTTGTATTTTTAAAAGACTGTTAAAATTGCGAGCATTGTACTTTTCTTTTTTTCATTTAGCTATGAAATCCCCTACGGGGTTATTAGCAATATATTTTGTAATATATTATTGCAAAATTATTATTACATATACAATATACTAATATTTAGAGTAGTAATATATGTATAAATAAATTCAATATATAAATAAAATAATAATAATAAAAATAATAAAGTAATATATAAATAAATTTAATATACAAATAAAATCAATATATAAATTATTATACAATAATTACTTTGGATATATGAAACTTATCAAGTACTATAACGTTATACCAACGTTTAAGGATGTAGAATATTCTACTTGTCAACAGGCTGAATTTCACACGCATAAATCATTTTTTTCATCATCGTCGATCCATAATACAATTCTACGTTTCCAATTTAACGTGCTCCAAGTGCCTATGGCCGTTCATTGGTGAGACAAATAAATAAAATCGAAATACTGTAAATCAGAAAACGCGTTCTCGATTTCGAATTAAAACAGCTTCGATCGCGAACGATTGATATCGACCACGAAAATCGAAACATTCGATCGGGAGCAATCGCGCGAGGATTCGTAGCGAAGCGGCGAGTTAAGAATTCGATCCGCCGAGAAACTAATTTATTAAGTGAATCATAGTTCACTGGATCCGAAGGAAGCCGGCGCCGACGAGCCCCTGGAACGTTCGTCTCTAGGGAGGCAGCGTAATTTTTGCGCCATGTCAGTATCGCTTCCGGTACGCCGTATTTCGTAGCTGGCGCGAAAGTTCGCGAGTTTCGGCCTGCCAAACCTCGCCCCCATTCAATCTTGCGTTTTAAAAGCGAGGCGGCCGATTTCCGGTTCGCGTTCGATCAGTTAACTGCCTTCGACGAATTCATACTCGTTCGAAGTGCCATAACACAGGGTGTCCCAAAATTGTGGCTCTTCCGGGAAATAAGGGGTTCCTGAAGACATTTGAAGCAACTTTTTCCTTAGCGAAAATGCAATCCGCGGCTTCGTTTACGAGTTATTAACGAAAAACGGGGACCAATCGGAGAGCGAGTGCAGTCGGCGCTCCGCCCTCGCGGCCGTATGACGCATCGGCAGTGGTCGCGAGGGCGGGGCGTCGGCCGTCCGACGCAGCGGCGGTGGTCGCGAGGGCGGGGCGTCAGCCGTACGCGATCTCTCATTGATCAGCGTTTTTCGTTAATAACTCGCAAACGAAACGGCGGATTGCATTTTCGCTAAGGAACAAGTTGCTTCAAATCACCTCAGGAATCTCTTACTTCCCAGAAGCACCATAATTTTGGGACACCCTGTATATTGTTCACAATAAAATTCTTCTTATTATTGAATACGTCCGACATGCTTCGCCTTAATTGCAAGCGTTCTTCCTAATCTTCCTCAGAAATTTGAAATTGAATTGGAATTACGTAATTGGCATTACGATAGCTTAAAAAATACTCGCGAAAGGGACAATGCAGCATTCGCGAAATAAGTGTCCACGGTACCGCGATGTAACGTCCCACAAAAGATACGACAAACGGGTTCGAAACAGTTCGCAGGCAAATTAAATCGCGTTTAAACGAATCCGGCGGAGCCGCGCACTCGAAACATTTTTATCCGGCTGGAATTTTCTGAAACGAACGGATAGACGCGCGTGTTCTCCAGTTAACGAACGCGACAGCTTAAAAAAGTCGGCGTCATTTGCCCGCGGGAAGAAGCCCGGTCGTCTGAAAACAATATTTATGCCGCGCCCGGCGCGGCCGACACGCGATTTGTTCGCTCGCAAATTTAATCAAGCATAATAAGCGCGACCATCGGGGTTGTTCGTTATTGTTAATCAATCCGAAGATTACAGCGCGCTTCAATTAATATGAAACGAAATTTCATTTGGCCGAAAGTAAATTGCGTCGAGCTTTAAACGCGAGAAACGCGGGGCGGGATCGATGCGAATTTTCGTTCGTTGCGTTCTTGTTGTTGCGGAAATGTTTGCGACTTGCTTCGTCATTTTCATTTTTCATATAGAAAAACGATGACAGCGGGATCTCGAGGCGGAAAATTATGATTTTAATGTTGACAAATCGAGATTATTTCTCGCCGTATTAATTGACTCGTGGTAATTTTCTTCATAGTTTCAATGGTCAGAAATTCTTCGATTGTAATTATTTCTAAGAAGAAAGAAGACAATTTATAGTTATCGTACGTTCACATTTACCTAAACGTTTAAATACTGATGACAGGAAATGGGAACTTTATTTAGACTAAAAAGAAGCGAATAGCATTCGTACTTCACAAGTTATTAGTAAATTCTCCCTACTTGACGTTCCGATTGTACACGAAAATGGACAATTCGGGAAGAAGAGATACGATTATTCGAGTATAAAAAAATTACACGAGTTTTCTTATTAGCGAATTTTTATGGTTATCGATTGTCAACAATTATAAAAGCGAGGTTATGCTACGGTTATTTCATTAAACAGTTAATTTATTAAATGAAATGCAAGGCTCTAATAATCGTGTCTCCTCCTTCTCAAATTGCTCACTTTTGTGCGCAATCTGAGCGTCAATAACAAATTTTTATAGTTATCGATTGTCAACAATTATAAAAGCGAGGTTATGCTACGGTTATTTCATTAAACAGTTAATTTATTAAATGAAATGCAAGGCTCTAATAATCGTGTCCCCTCCTTCTCAAATTGTCCACTTTTGTGCGCAATCTGTGCGTCAATAACAAATTTTTATATTTATCGATTGTCAACAATTATAAAAGCGAGGTTATGCTACGGTTATTTGATTAAACGGTTAATTTATTAAACGAGATGCAAAGCTCGAATAATCGTGTCCCCTCGTCCCAAATTGTCCACTTTTGTGCGCAATCTGAGCGCCAATAACAAATTTTTATAGTTATCGATTGCCAACAATTATAAAAGCGAGGTTATGCTACGGTTATTTCATTAAACGGTTAATTTATTAAATGAAATGCAAGGCTCTAATAATCGTGTCCCCTCCTTCTCAAATTGTCCACTTTTGTGCGCAATCTGAGCGTCAATAACAAATTTTTATAGTTATCGATTGTCAACAATTATAAAAGCGAGGTTATGCTGCGGTTATTTTATTAAACGGTTAATTTATTAAACGAGATGCAAAGCTCGAATAATCGTGTCCCCTCGTCCCAAATTGTCCACTTTTGTGCGCAATCTGAGCGTCAATAACAAATTTTTATAGTTATCGATTGTCAACAATTATAAAAGCGAGGTTATGCTACAGTTATTTCATTAAACAGTTAATTTATTAAATGAAATGCAAGGCTCTAATAATCGTGTCCCCTCCTTCTCAAATTGTCCACTTTTGTGCGCAATCTGTGCGTCAATAACAAATTTGTATAGTTATCGATTGTCAACAATTATAAAAGCGAGCTTATGCTACGGTTATTTCATTAAACAGTTAATTTTTTAAACGAAATGCAAGGCTCTAATAATCGTGTCCCCTCTTCCCAAATTGTGCCCAATCTGAGCGTCAATTAGGGAGAATTTACTGTATCAGTAGAAACATCTATAACGCGTCAGACTCGTCCAAAGTATAGCAAAAGGTTCATAAGTACGAGAGTTCATAAATATATAAGGGTTGATAAATATAATAAAATTTTGTACGATACAGCTTCGACGGACATTCGAACGTATCGAAATAAATGTTATTCAAGACAATACGATCTGCGATAAATCCTGTAAAATCGTTCGTTTCGTTTGCGTCCTATCAACATCGTAATACACTTCCGAAGATACACAATTGGTTTCGATGCAGTGGATCGACCGCGATCTGCGTACAAAAACGCAGTCACACAAATGTTTCATCGAACAACACAAATAATCCAGCGTTCAACATTTACAATGCAAACCTCGGTTGTTCGGTATCCGATTTTCCCTTTTCCAGTCACGAGACACATAAAATCGAACATAAAATTATGCACTGTTAAAAAATCTGTATTCCTAACGATTCTTCTCGAAATTCCGTAACAGAGACGTTTACATTCATAATCGTATAAATGAACGCGACAAGAATATCAATTTGCGAGAAAGAAACGACTTGCGAAAAGTGATATATTATTTCATTCAAAGGAGTTATATGTTTATTTATATACTTAAATATTTATATTTATTTATATTGTTATATTATATATTATTCCATTCATTATCGTATAAACAAACGCGACAAGAACATTATTTTGCGAGGAAGAAACGACTGGAAAAGTAATATATTATTTAATTCAAAGGGGTTATGTATTTATTTATTTACTTACGTATTTATATTTATTTATTTTAATATATTATATATTATTTCATCATTATCGTATAAACAAACGCGACAAGAACATCAATTTGTGAGGAAGAAACGATTCGAAAAGTAATATATTATTTAATTCAAAGGGGTTATATATTTATTTATTTACTTACGTATTTATATTTATTTATTTTAATATATTATATATTATTTCATCATTATCGTATAAACAAACGCGACAAGAACATCAATTTGTGAGGAAGAAACGATTCGAAAAGTAATATATTATTTAATTCAAAGGGGTTATATATTTATTTATTTACTTACGTATTTATATTTATTTATTTTAATATATTATATATTATTTCATCATTATCGTATAAACAAACGCGACAAGAACATCATTTTGCGAGGAAGAATCGACTCGAAAAGTAATATTTTATTTCATTCAAAGGGGTTATATATTTATTTATTTACTTACGTATTTATATTTATTTATTTTAATATATTATATATTATTTCATCATTATCGTATAAACAAACGCGACAAGAACATCATTTTGCGAGGAAGAATCGACTCGAAAAGTAATATTTTATTTCATTCAAAGGGGTTATATATTTATTTATTTACTTACGTATTTATATTTATTTATTTTAATATATTATATATTATTTCATCATTATCGTATAAACAAACGCGACAAGAACATCATTTTGCGAGGAAGAATCGACTCGAAAAGTAATATTTTATTTCATTCAAAGGGGTTATATATTTATTTTTATACATAAATATTTATATTTATTTCTTTTAATATATTATATATTATTTCATCCATTATCGTATAAACAAACGCGACAAGAACATCATTTTGCGCGGAAGAAACGATTCGAAACATAATATATTATTTCATACAAAGGGATTATATATTTATTTATATACCTACATATTTACATTTATTCATTTTCATATATTATATATTATTTCCTTCATTTCATATTATTTCATATCAAAGGGATTGAAAATTCGATTCCTGAGCTCTCTAATCTCGACATATAACTCGTTGAAAAATTAAAATCCCCCCTCCCTCGTTCATTTACAAATCACTGAAACAACGAAGACATTCCGAAAGAAAAGCGATCGAACGAATTCGTTCGCGCGTAGCTCGCGTCGCGATAAAAATCGGCGACGGGTCGAAATAAATTCGGTCTCGTCGTCGTCTTTGCAAAGTCGAAGAAAGCCGGTTGGTCACTTACGGTGGCTCGGCGCTGTATTCGCCGTTTATTCAGCGACAGCATTCGAATGGAAAGTCGCAGGTTAAAGGGAACTAACTCACCATGCATTGGCCGGCGATGCAGACGTCGGTGCCGTCTGTGTAGCATTTGGTGCCGTCCTCTACTTTGTCAGCTAGCTGCACGACGATGGTCTCGTCGCTGTCGAGCTGCAAAGCCTCGGTGGCGTCGCGCGGAAGCATCTTCTCCGCGGACGTTTCCTGTCTCAACCGTGTCTCGGTGTTCTCCGAGGATTGCTCGCCCCGGCAGATCAAAGCGCACGGCCTTGTCGGATCATAATGCGGATACCATTTGAGCAGTTGCCCGCTGTAAGGTACGTCGTCGTAAGCCGCGCACTGCTCCGCCCGGATATCGCTCGGCTTCTCGCAGGGCTGCAATCAAAGGCATGGGATTATCTTTTGAAACGGCCCGTTCGACTACGTAGGCCGCCTATTACGCGGATTTCGAGAGATTTATGCTTGTCGGGTGGGTGTTAGGCTCGATCTGCACGAGTTCGAACTCGGTGCTCCGCGAAACAACTAATTCTTTTTCCTCGAGACTGTGCGACGCGATTCAGTCGCCGGGAAACGTTCCGACGAAGCTTTCGTCGTTCGAATGATTGTTATTGAAATGGAGCTATTTTTGTTTAGTCGAAGTAACGATTGCTTTTTGATTAAATTTTCTGAAGGAATATTTTTTTTTTTAATATACAGTCACTCACAAAATCGAGCGTGCACCTTTTAAAAGCGCAATAACTTTTTTCTAGTTGGACCGAGAGACTTGGATTTTCTTTTATGCTTTTCTTAGATTTTGCTGTTATTTGGAATGACAAGAAGAGAATAAAAAAGCACTCGTTTTTTAACCTTTTTTATGCGAGTCTGTAACGGAGGTTTAAAATCTTCTAATGGAATATTTTTGTCAATATACAGCCACTCACAAAATCGAGCGTGCACCTTTTAAAAGCGCAATAACTTTTTTCTAGTTGGACCGAGAGACTTGAATTTTCTTTTATGCTTTTCTTAGATTTTGCTGTTATTTGGAATGACAAGAAGAGAATAAAAAAGCACTCGTTTTTTAACCTTTTTTATGCGAGTCTGTAACGGAGGTTTAAAATCTTCTAAAGGAAAATTTTTGTCTATATACAGTCACTCACAAAATCGAGCGTGCACTTTTTAAAAGCGCAATAACTTTTTTCTAGTTGGACCGAGAGTCTTGGATTTTCTTTTACGCTTTTCTTAGATTTTGCTGTTACTTGGAATGACAAGAAGAGAATAAAAGAACTCTCGTTTTCTTAACTTTTTTATGCGAGCCTGTAACGGAGGTTTAAAAAATGCCTCTGGAAGATCTAGGTAGTTTATGTGCATCAAGAGTAATAGCAAAATTAAGAGAAGGCATTTTAGTCATTATTTTAGTCTACTAGACTAGTCCGTCTATCATTTAAAAAGAATTGAAGTCACTGAAGTCCAGTTTTAAAAAATTTACTGCGTTTTAAAAGGTGTACGCTCGATTTTGCGAGGAACTGTACGTACGTGCAAAAACAAGTAGGTCAAACAGAAAACAGTAAAAACGTTCCAAGAATTTAACAATGATCATTATATTATTCGCAACTCGTTCGAGTTCTTACGGAAAGAAATAAATGTTTTTGCAATCGATCTTTGCATCTTGCAACCGATGCAGACGATTTTTATTTTGCATAAAAATTCGCCGTCCAGTTATTAGCTTTTCTACAAATGCAACGCGATAATAGGCTGCATCGAATAAAAGAACTATTGACCGAATAGCAACTTCTTTCTTTTCGTAATAATTTAAACACAGATTCAATATACAGTCTATCCGAAAATTATGATACTTCCGTGATGTGAGAGATTCCTGAGGTCATTTGAAGCAACTTTTCCCTTAGCGAAAATGCGATCCGCGGCTTCGTTTACGAGTTATTAACGAGAAACGCTGACCAATCGGAGAGCGAGCGCTGCCGGCGCTCCGCCCTAGCGGCCAATGCCGCGCCGCGTCGCCCGTCTGACGCAGCGACAGTGGTCGCTTGGGCGGAGCGTCAGCCGTACGCGATCTCTCATTGGCCAGCGTTTATCGTTAATAACTCGCAAACGAAGCCGCGGATTGCATTTTCGCTAAGGAAAAAGTTGCTTCAAATCACTTCAGGAATCCCTTACTTCCCAGAGACACCATAATTTTGAAACACCCTGCATAGTCATCGAAAAATTCCTTCCATCTATCACCTATATGAAATTCAATGTTAAATTTGGAAATGTCGTCGGAAACGCGCAAAACGCGCAAGCCCGATAACACAGTCGCGCGGCGACCGAGCAATAGCTTTTCGGTGTAATCAGCAGGGAAGATGAAAAGCGCAGGTATGATTCACCACAAACGGAAACACGACGACGCCGATTAATAATTTGCGTTCTCCTTTTCGGTTCATTTAATCCGCGCGCGTTTCGTTTGCGCGAAAACAATATACACATATGTGTATATATATATTAACGGTTACACGTGACAGAATATATTCAGGGTCGATTTACCATTACGATAATGAAACACGGTCGCAATAATGTCAGGATTATATCGTTCGACGGGTTGCCTCTCGTAACGGCCTCGAGTGTTTCGCCCATTATTTCCGTTTTAGTTATCCGTAAGCTGTTAAACGAGGCGTGCCGCGCCGCGCTGGTCGCCGCTGCGCCCCGCCTCGCCCCGCCTCGCCCCGCAACGCTGGTCGCCGCCGCGCCTCGCCTCGCCTCCCTTTGCCTCGCCTCGCCTCGCTTTGCCTCGCTTTGCCTCGCTTTGCCTCGCTTTGCCTCGCTTTGCCTCGCCTCGCCTCCCTTTGCCTCGCTTTGCCTCGCCTCGCCTCGCTTTGCCTCGCCACGCCTCGCCTCGCCTCGCCTCGCCTCGCCTCGTTTTGCCTCGCCTCGCCTCGGCTCGCCGCGCCGCGCCGCGGAAAACGTAAACGGATTTCCACAAGGGACGAAAGCAAAGGCGCAGATTTCGCCGGAGCAGATCATTAGCCAATTAGGTCGAATCGTTATCGATATTTTAAGATGTCCGCGCTCGCTGAGGCCCGGCCTCTGCCGCGCAATCGCGTTTATTAATGTCGCCGGTTTCGAGCTCGTAGAACACCGCCGCCGCCGCCGCGGTGTACGTTCACAGGCATATCGAACAGAAGAGGACGGGAGGAGGGGGGTGGGGCGTGGGGTGGCAGCGTGGGAGAGCTGGGCGGTCTTTGTTTCACCGTGTAATTTGCGGATTGCCTGTAATTTCGCTGGGAATTATTTAATTGGAACGATACGTGCTCCCGCGGCGTTACTTACGCGGGTTCTGCGCGGGGCTCCATTACGTTTCAAAAGCATCGTTCCGTTTCCGCAAACGCTTAATCATTCTCCTCTCGATAATTTCGTTGCTCGGAATTTAATCAGGCGGACGCGATACGAAAAATCGGACCGCCTGTGCAAGCAAGCGTGTTACGCCCGGTGTTCGTAATCACGACGCGACGCGCGCGCTTTCGGCGTTTCTTTTTTCCGCGGTCCGTCGCGGGGAAGATAACGGCGGCGCTCTGTCGTTTCGTCGGCGTTCGGCGAACGTGTACACAGTTTGCGACAGTTCGTTTTCTGATGTTCGATCGCGGAAATGTTGCGAGATTTTTGTAAACGAGACGCGGGAAACGGTTCGGTAATAGCGATGTAACGACGAGTTTGCGAGCGTCGCTTTTGTTGTCGTTGACTTTTTGTTCAATCGATTGTCCGCTGTTCGTTTCGACTGTATTCCGAAGCTTCCGATCGAAGAACGGAGACGGCATTTTTTTTTTAGTTCGCTGAGTGTATTTGTTTCATCAACTCGAGCACCGTCTCTTCTGCTATTTGTTCTTTACATTTACTGTTTGCGAGAGAAAATTTGAACAATAATAACGCGAACGCTCTGAAGTGGTTTATTGTAAATACATGGTATTTTGTAAACATTACACTGTGTCATGTTGACACATGAGCAAATATTTATGAAAAGTTTGAATAATAATAATAATAAATAATAATAATAAATAATAATAGGGAATAATAGGGAATAATAATAAGGAATAATAAGGAATAATAATAAATAATAATAGGGAATAATAGGGAATAATAATAAGGTATAATAATAAATAATAATAAATAATAATAGGGAATAATAGGGAATAATAATAAATAATAATAAATGATAATAGGGAATAATAGGGGATAATAATAAATAATAATTATAAATAATAATAAGTAATAATAATAAATAATAATTACAAATAATAATAAGTAATAATAATAAATAATAATTATAAATAATAATAATGAATAATAATAAATAGTAATAATAATAAATTTGAAAAATAATAAAAGTTTGGGAAATGGTAATTAGACTAGCTCTTTGCGCATGAAACACTTTTTAGCCGTTTATTAATCGCAAAATATACACAGTAAATTCTCTCCAATTGTCCCTCAGCTTGTAAACAAAAATGAACAATTGGGGAAGGGAAAAACAAGCCGCGAGACTCGAATAATCGTATCTCCTCTTCCCAAATTGTCCATTTTTGCTCACAAGCTGAGAAACAATTGCAGAGAATTCATTGCATTGCCACGGAAAATTTGCTATCTCAATATTACCCAGAATGGTCGAATTGTACATCCGCGACGTCTGCAGGCCAATGATAACGCAACAATTATTGCTCCCGCGAATAATCGCCTAACAACGACGGCTTGAAACTCGCCGAAGTTCGAAAATAAGCGATCTTGTTTGAAGTAGACCGTGGATTGTCATTTTACTACTTCCGAAAAGGCTTTCAGGTTCATTTTACTTATAGCACTTGTTGCTTTTAGTTACGTGTGGCTTAGTAACTCTTAAGTGGACTTTCAAAGTGTACTTTAAATGTGCGGCAACTCGCTTAATTCATCGAAAGTTAGATCTTGCCGAATTGACAAATGAAGATTTATTTCTTCGGGGGAGATTCGGGTCGCTGTGACTTAATAGAAGTAACAACGGATAAATGATAGAATAAAATTTATTTTTTCGGACACTCTGTATATATATATATATATATATATATTTTTTTTCAGCACTATTTTGGGATTTTAATTAACGCTTGAAATATTTATTCAATATAATATTTCCGATTTCCATCGAATATTTTTCCCCGCGTCTAATTATTGAATATTAGATATATATACAGGGTGTCCCAAAAATGTCTCGCAATCCGGAAACGGCGGGTTCCTCGGATCATTCGAAGCAGCTTCTTCCTTTATAAAATTTTTCTCCGAGGCACCGTTAACGAGTTATTAACGAAAAACAGTGACCAATAAGAATCGAGTACGGCTGACGCGAGGCGGCCCAGCCAACCAGCGCACGAAGCCTAGTTCCACCCATTGGCTCGGTCGCCTCGCGCCAGCCGAGCTTGCCTCTCATTGGTCACTGTTTTTCGTTAATAACTCGTTAATGGTGCCGCGCAGAAAATTTTTGTAAAGGAAAAAGTTGCTTTAAATAACCTGAGGAACCCGCCAATATCGGATTGCGAGATATTTTTGGGACACTGTATATATAATATATAATATAGAACAAAGAAAAATACAGATAATACAGATAGATAGAACAAATATATACATATTATAGAATATTATATAAATAATATAACAATATTATAATAATATATAATAATATATAATATATATAATATTAATATATAATAATATATAATATTATATAAATAATATAACAATATTATAATAATATATAATAATATATAATATATATAATATTAATATATAATAATATATAATATTATATAAATAATATAATAATATTACACAAATAATATTTGTTCAACGTGATCGTATTTACGATTTTGATCGAATATTTTCTGCCAGTGGCATGACAGAAACGAATCGGATAAACCGAAGAACAGAATCTCAACTAAAACTGAAAAAGTCGTCCAGAATAACGTAAAAAAGTTGTCCTGAAAAACATATCATACGTACGCACATATTTGTAAAGCAATCCGAAATTATTGCGACGATCGCGACCCGAGATAACGACAGAAATTGATCTCGAATCGTTACGAGATCGACTTGCGTCTCTGATTCGCGTGACTTTCGATATCCGATCACCGGTATCCCGACGCACAGTAATCAACACACCGAACCGCATCGATGGCCGCTAATTATCGATGTAATTAACGGCTCCGTAATCAGATCGGACATGACTCGAGGGCATATCGATTTTACGTTTTTGCCGGCATTCAGAGTTTACCTCGTTCCCCATTGAGCGTACGCCGTACAATGCAAATTGACCAAAGCGGAGGCGGATCGGCCGTCTCTTTCCCGTCGTGTCCCGTCATATTTCCACTCGCTTCAATTTTAAAAGGAATCATCGGGCACAAAGACAGTTCGGCATAGAGCTCGCCGTAATTACGCCGGTACAGAAACGGGTCTCGTTTCGGACCCGGGGTTTCTAATAACAGTCGGTTGACCCTCCAACGAGAGCCCTCCGCTAAATTCGCTGTTTAATTCCATCGAATCTCAACGTTCTATAGAATTGTCTATAACGTCGTTCTCATATTTTTGTCCGTTCATTTGGATCTTCTTGTCGCTCGACGCGCAGCGTACCGCGCGAAAATTAATCGTAAATTACGTAGCTGCGATGACTTTTGAATTATGTAATTGCAATTGCTTTTTACGTTACAACATTTCCGAAAGTAATAACGTTTCGACGTGCGCGAGTCAAGTACATTCGCGCAGAGAATTTCAAGCTGCATCGATCGGCGCATTAAAGTGCACGTCGTTGTAACACGCGCGATAATGATTACAATGTTTACAAATACTTTAACGAAGCAACGTAGAAATAGACGCAGTCGACATACTTCGACGCGATTCGACTTTCTATTTGCAATATTTCTTGCTGTGGATAATTATCACGATTAATAGTTGAAAAAATATCATCGCGTGCATCATACGCTGATAAGATTTTGATTTAGAATTTTATTTGCATGATTTCTTTATGTTTTAAGCTTGGCCTACGCACTTATTTTATAACAGTGGACAACCATACGCGTTTTAGTTAGCTTCAAACTTTATATTCGTATTAAATAAGTGTCAACAGTTCGAGGAAAAATTCGCAATATAGTAATTTCTCTCGGAAATGCCAAATTTCGGGTTGCTGTGAATTTTTCTGTGCTAGTCCTACGCTTATGTAATTTAGAGCGTGTGATGCGGCACGTGGCGCGAATTCGCGGAAGACAACACAAAATGGTCAGATTGGGCCTCCGAATTGTCTTCGAATTATGTCACGTGGCCTTCGAATTGTTTTCGAATCGTGTCACGTGGCCTCCGAATTGCCTTCGAATCGTGGCACGTGACCTCCGAATTGCCTTCGAATTGCAACCGAATCGTGTCATGTGTCCTCCAAATTGCCTTTGAATTGCCTTCGAATTATCTTCGAATTGCCTTCGAATCGTGTTACGTGGCCTCCGAAATGCCTTCGAATTGCCTTCGAATCGTGTCACGTGGCCTCCAAATTGCCTTCGAATCGTATCACATGGCCTCCGAATTGCCTTCGAATCGTGTCACGTGGCCTCCAAATTGCTTTCGAATCGTGGCACGTGACCTCCGAATTGCCTTCGAATTGCAACCGAATCGTGTCATCTGTCCTCCAAATTGCCTTTGAATTGACTTCGAATCGTGTCACGTGACCTCCGAATTACCTTCGAATTGCCTTCGAATCGTGTCATGTGGCCTCAGAATTGCCTCCGAATTGCCTCCGAATCGTGTCATGTGTCCTCCAAATTGCCTTCGAATTGCCTTTGAATTGCCTTCAAATTATCTTCGAATTGCCTTCGAATAGTGGCACGTGGCCTCCGAATTGCCTTTGAATTGCATCCGAATCGTGTCACGTGGCCTCTAAATTGCCTTCGAATCGTGTCACGTGGCCTCCGAATTGCCTTCGAATGGTGACAAAAAAATTGTAAATAAAAATGTTAAGTCACCGTTTTTATTCTAGCATATTTTTGCCGACTCAGATTTTCTTCTCAGATTTTCCGGTTTCAATTCCGACCACCGAACATTCCCGGCAGAAATTACTATATTTCTAGCAAGCTAGAAATTCCGGCGAGATTTTTTCCAGTTGTTTATAACAATTCGCTCGGCTCCCGAATTTTGCCGAGCCACTCTCCCGCGCGTCTCCGATATTCCGTAAAATTCTCTTCCCTCCGCTGGAAGGTATTACATCGATCGAAGAAGAGGATTCCGCCAATGATTTCCGGTATTAAGAGGACTGGTTTCCGGCCACCCATTCCCCCCCTCCCCATTAGTTTCAAGTTTATTCCGCGCAGCCATCCCGCCTAAACGACCTAATATAATAAATTCACGGAGTTTTCGGTTATTCGTGCGGGCGAGAACAGGCACCCCGGAACAGTTTGTGAACTGTGAATGGGACAGGGGTGGGGGATGGGGGTGGGGTGGATGGTCGGTTTCGCCGAGGACCGCGTCAGATTTCGAGTCAATTTCATCGTGACCGAAGTTGGAAGACGGATCGGACAAATCTGCAGTTTTAATCCCATTAACGGACTATCGAATTCTCCGAAGATTCAATCAAATTATCCACCGATAGATCCTAATAGGATGAGAAGTTTCGGATTCGTGGGGGAGAACTATGCTGCTACTCGGCCGTCCCGAACTTCGGCCCCATAGACGAAGTTAAAACTTCTCCGATTGATGTAAATAGTAATCGAGGACGAGCTGTTTCGCACGAACTACAGTTACACCGAAACGTGCACGCGAAATTACGGAAAAACGCTGGTTTTCACAAACGTTGCTCGTCTTTGTTCGATTTACGGTAATGTCTCTCTAATTGACGCTCGGATTGTGCACGAAAATGGTGGACACTTTGAAAAGAAAACTTTAAGAAATTACTATAAAACTATAAAAATGTGTCGCAAGGCCCGAATAATCGTATCTCCTCCTCCCAAATTGTCCATTTTTATGGGCAATCTGAGCGTCAGTTAGGGAGACATTGTATTGCGTAGAAGTCGAAGTTATACAGTAATGTCTCTCTGATTGACCAACAGTAAGTTCTCCCTAATTCGCGCTCAGATTGCGCACGAAAATGGACAATTTGAGAAGAGGAGATACTATAAAACTAGAAGGAACTGGTATAAAACTATAAAAATGTGTCGCAAGGCCCGAATAATCGTATCTCCTCCTCCCAAATTGTCCATTTTTATGGGCAATCTGAGCGTCAGTTAGGGAGACATTGTATTGCGTAGAAGTCGAAGTTATACAGTAATGTCTCTCTGATTGACCAACAGTAAGTTCTCCCTAATTCGCGCTCAGATTGCGCACGAAAATGGACAATTTGAGAAGAGGAGATACTATAAAACTAGAAGGAACTGGTATAAAACTATAAAAATGTGTCGCAAGGCCCGAATAATCGTATCTCCTCTTCCCAAATTGTCCATTTTTATGGGCAATCTGAGCGTCAGTTAGGGAGACATTGTATTGCGTAGAAGTCGAAGTTATACAGTAATGTCTCTCTGATTGACCAACAGTAAATTCTCCCTAATTCGCGCTCGGATTGCGCACGAAAATGGACAATTTGAGAAGAGGAGATACTATAAAACTAGAAGGAACTGGTATAAAACTATAAAAATGAGCCGCGAGGCTCGAATAATCGTATCTCCTCTTCCCAAATTGTCCATTTTTCTGCACAATTTGTAGTGTTTGTAACATTTGAACATAACTTGTTCAAAATCGGAATATACAGTGGGCCACAAAAGTGTTCAGCTTTTGAAACACAACAACTTTTTTAAAACTGGACCAAGGGACTCGAATTCTTTTTCAATTTACGGAACCCGTCGAAATGACGGGTCACTAATTTTCTCATTTACGATTGTCCATATCGTAAAGATATGAACGAAATAATTTGATAATGTTATTCTAGCGCAATGTTATACAGTACCACTAAACAATTTATGAAGAAATTTTTAACCAGACGAAATTTTTAAATTATGTTATGATAATATTTTATGATAAAATTTTACGATATGTTACGATAAAATTCAGCACAGTTTTTCTAAAGATTTTTAAGATCGCAGGAGTTACACCTAATAGTATTTAATTCTTCGCATTGTAATCGCTAAAATATGATTTTTCTTCGAAATTCAAACCAAAGAATAAATTCAGTTCGTTTAATTATTTTAATCATGTTTTAGATTATCAGCATTTTTGCGCACAATTTGAGCGTCAATTAGGGAGAATCGACTGTAATTCGAACACTTGGCAGAGGAAATGACATTTATTAAATATAATATAATATTCTAACAATTAAATAAAATATTATAATATTTAAATAATATTTCTTACATTAAATATCCAGTAACCCGATTAGATTACTGAATTTTCCGTGAAACAAACGGTTATCAAATGAACCGCGAAAATCGATGTTTACCTTTCCAGAAACTTTAATTTTGCCCTTTTCATTTTACATATTATCTTTCCTCCTCCGATGTAAATTCAGTTACACACTGAAACTAAACCGTGGACCTTGACGCGAAATGGAATCTCCTTTTCGCATTTAATTTCGCAGAACTTTTAATCCGGATTTTCTCGTTCTTGTTGAACGTCTGCTTCTTTAAATTCCTTCGATAAAAACGCGTTCTTTGGGCGTAGCCCGCGCCTCCGTCTGTGTACTTTAATTTACCGGGATCGTGAAACTTGTCCAAATTATTCGTCTGAAATTTCGCTCGCGATAATTTTAATTACACGAAATAATCTTTGCGCGAAGACAAGACGAAAACCTTCGAATCGTGAATAGAGAAAAAGAAAATTTCGTTTCGGCGTATAATAAATGCTATAGTTTACTTTATTGTTACTTTCATTTTAATTTTAATAAGTACAATACAAAATAGAGCAGCATTCCTAAAATTACTATGAAATTTTCACAGCTTCAACAATTGTCCAACTGTATTTTTCAATTTTCGATAACCTAGTCAAATTATTTTCTAATAACAATTAATTGCTACCAATTAAAGGAGTGCAAATTTAACAGAATTATGTTTATATAAAACTAGCTAAATTAATCATTTATATTCATTAACGAATTGCAATAAATTAGCGTTCTAACATAAAGTCGATTTTCTCGGAAATGTAACGTGGCATAACAGATAGATCAACAATTGTCCAACTATATTTTTTAATTTTCAATAACCTAGTCAAATTATTTTCTAATAACAGTGTAATTGCTACCAATTAAACGAGTGCAAATTTAACACAATTATGTCTATATGAAACTAGCTAAATTAAGCTTAATTAATTTTTTACAAATTAGCGTTCTAACATAAAGTAGATTTTCTCTACTTTAATATAGTATAGTATAGTATAGTAATAGTAGTAGTAGTATAGTAGTATAGTAAAAAAAAAAGATAAATAAAATAAATTGTAATGTTTGACCTGATTTAAAAAAAAAGGGGGGAGGGAGAGGAGAGAGTACACAAGCTGTTGTGCATGTTTCGCGCGCAACGAGCTCGAAATTTTAGGCCATCCGATGTTAATGCACTGCTAATGTAGAAATAATAACAATACGAGGAAAGTTTTAATGGAACCGTTGATCATCGCCTCGTTCATAATCCCGAGCAGGACTTAACATTAATTCGGTATCTCGCTTCGCAATTGCGCGGCTGCGCGAAAAAAGAATTGCGACCGGTTGTGTAATTGCAACGGGAACAGCGCCGGTGTTGATCTAACTAAATTACAGCCGGCGTACCGTGTTAATTAATTACCATTGGCGCCGTTGCTAATCAGCTTCGTTAGAACACGGAAAGTGACAGGGAACTCTGACGGTCCCCGTTGTTGAAAATCGACAGGCTTTCGCCGGCGAACATATTTTTCTGCCATCCACCTTTTTTTTTCCACCCGCCTCGGAAATTGTAAATGACAAAAGTTCTCCGTATTAATTCCGTTAAAAATCGGAGGCAAATAAAAATTTCTTTGCTGCTTTCACAATTTTAATAATCCAACGACGATACATTAACGTTCTTGAATAATTATATAATCTTTTCAGTGTTTTAAAATCCATCCGCTAATTTTTGTCCACGAGTGTTCGAGGATAAATAAAATGATATCGGTGATAGCAGTTGAAATATTTTCATTTCAATTGAATAGTAGTTTAAGATCTATTTCACGAATTATATTGTTGCAACGCGTTGAGTTATATAAGGTATATTAAACGTATTTAGTTCGAACACGTCGATTAGAAAATTATTCGTTGGAATAATAATCTTATATCGTATTAATAATAATACATATCAATAGATACATATCAATAATAATCTTATATCTATATTATAGAAATAATTACCTCGTGCTTTCAACAAATTATATTCTACAAAACCTTCTTGTGTGTTTCAAGCTGTATTTTTTTCGAAGGATTGTTAACAGGCTTCTCAACGACTGAAGTGTATAATGATCGAAAATGAAATAATATTTAGAATTTTAATATTTATCGATGCCCAATTACCTCCTCTTTTTTTCATTAAAACGAGTTTTAATTGAGAATTTATTATTATATTACTATATAATTATTATATTATTATATTACAGAAAATTTATTCTTATCGCTTTAGCAATTGCATATTATCTGCAATTATTATAACATTTAATTATTTAAATTTTACAAATAAAAAGTTCATTATAATCATTCCATTAAATTCGACGATGATTCGCTTTTAAATAACAATTTCAGTAAAAGTTGTGACAGCATATTAATCCAAATAAGTTGTCGAATTGCGGATAAGATTTATTAGGAAATTCTCGATCGTCGATCGAGTAAAAATGATCGACTAAAAAATGAGAGACGAATGCGGTTCCGAAATCACGGTGATCGAGCACAGTACACTAATGTCTCCCTAACTGACGCTCAGATTGTCCACAAAAATGGACAATTTGGGAAGAGGAGATACGATTATTCGAGCCTTGCAGCTCGTTTTCATAGCTGTTGACAATTCGTGACTATAAAAATGAACCGCAAGGATCAAATAATCGTCTCTCTTCTCCCTAAATTGTCTATTTTCGTGGACAATCCGCGCGCCAATTAGGGAGACTTTATTATAAATTCAACGAACAACTCGTAGATGTATCTTTACAATATGGACAATCGTAAATGAGAAAATTAGTGACCCGTCATTTCGACAGATTCCGTAAATTGAAAAAGAATTCGAGTCCCTTGGTCCAGTTTTAAAAAAGTTGCTGTGTTTCAAAAGCTGAACACTTTTGTGGCCCACTGTATATTCCGATTTTGAACAAGTTATGTTCAAATGTTACAAACACTACAAATTGTGCAGAAAAATGGACAATTTGGGAAGAGGAGATACGATTATTCGAGCCTCGCGGCTCATTTTTATAGTTTTATACCAGTTCCTTCTAGTTTTATAGTATCTCCTCTTCTTAAATTGTCCATTCTCGTGCGCAATCCGACCGCGAATTAGGGAGAATTTACTGTTGGTCAATTAGAGAGACATTACTGTATAACTTCAACTTCTACGCAATCCAATGTCTCCCTAACTGACGCTCAGATTGTCCATAAAAATGGACAATTTGGGAAGAGGAGATACGATTATTCGAGCCTCGCGGCTCATTTTTATAGTTTATACCAGTTCCTTCTAGTTTTATAGTATCTCCTCTTCTCAAATTGTCCATTTTCGTGCGCAATCCGACCGCGAATTAGGGAGAATTTACTGTTGGTCAATCAGAGAGACATTACTGTATAACTTCGACTTCTACGCAATACAATGTCTCCCTAACTGACGCTCAGATTGTCCATAAAAATGGACAATTTGGGAAGAGGAGATACGATTATTCGAGCCTTGCAGCTCGTTTTCATAGCTGTTGACAATTCGTGACTATAAAAATGAACCGCAAGGATCAAATAATCGTCTCTCTTCTCCCTAAATTGTCTATTTTCGTGGACAATCCGCGCGTCAATTAGGGAGACTTTGCTATAAATTCAACGAACAACTCCTTGACGTATCTTTACGACATGGACAATCGTAAACGAGTAAATTCCCGTCAGAAAAGAACCCGTCATTTCGACGGGTTCCGTAAATCTATCGTTAAATAACCGATAGCCGTCGGCGTCGAATCGCTCCGGTTTAGAACCGGATGGGCCGAACAGCCAGAAATTAGGGACGCCGTTGTTCGTCATTAATATTTCCCGTGCTTTTCCGGCGCAACCGATGAATTTTTCAAACGGACGCATGCTGCAGCGCGGCCGGATGACGAAGCGCGCGGATTATGAATATCGAGGGTGCGTTTCCCGTGTTATTCGCGGCGTCGGCGTGCCGCGTACGCGACAGAGGGGAACATGTTTATGAAATCGATGGCTCATAACGTTCCGCCGTCGCGACGAGGGACGGAGGGATCCGCCCGCAGGCGGTGGACGCTTTTTTCCCTTTTTTTTCGTTCTCCCGCGTTCGCCGCACGATCGCGCCGCTTTTCCCCAGACGAAGCACAGCCCCTCGTGTTTGTACGGTTTTATTTAATTTGCGCGAATCCGCGGCCAACGAACCGTCTAATTCGCGCGCGGCGCGTTGTTGCATAAATTAGAAACCGTTGTTTCGATTTCCGTCGCGTTCCCCCCGCGTCGGCCGCGCGAAACTAACGCGCCTCTCTCGAATAACTCGCGAGTCCGGAACGGCGCGGCGCGCCGCTGCCCCGGCGAAATGAGAAATCAAACTTCGCGATCGCTGTTCTTTTTTCTTTTTTGGGAGGGCGGATTCAGATTTATTGTAAAAATCAAATTTCTACCGGTTGTTTTCAAGGGTCGCTGATTTTCGGTTTTACGCTCCGGTGGACGGGAGACTTTTTAAATATTGAAAATACTGCTCGCAAGAGGATCGAATGCGTCGAAGGTTTTCATACTAATAGAGAGAGATAATGATAATATATACCGGGTGAGTCGCGAATTAGTCGCCGCGATTTTCCAGCCATTTTCGATGGTCCAGCAATGAAATGTTTCTTATCGAAGTTAATTAGTATTTAATCGTCGACGAAATTGCGATTGTTTAAATTTACAAATAAATTGACTTTCGACGGAAAGAACGAGAAGGTCACCGTTGTATTTTTGAATACACATTTTGAACAACTGCAATTTCTTTGCGATTAAATATAATACTAATTAACATTGACAGGAAATATTTTTTTTGTCAGATCGTCGTGGGGTTTAATTTACGACTCACCCTGTATACTGATCTTTGGATCAGTACACAAAAAGTCAGGAAAAATTTGATTATTTAAATAAGTAATTATTAGTGATCAAACTTATGCATTCGTAACACGAACGAGTATGAGAAATATAAAATAGTACAAGGTTTAGAAGAATTTGGAAACGCTGCTATTTTATTTTCGATATTTTTAAATTTCTTTTAGTGTGAAATCTATTTTTCTTGAGCGTTATATATGTATAGTCTAAATAATTGGAACATAAAAAATGCGAATTGCGTTCGCACAATTGTGCAATTATTCACTGCATTTCCATTACAATATAAATATTTATGCAAATTTCTATTTTTATATGTTATATCGATGATACTCGCAACAATGGGATAATTTCTTTTGGTAGAAAATTTGTCATAGAAAATATCAAATAAAGATACTAATCTTTTTCATTAATATCTATATACGTTTTCTCATATTTTATAAAATCAGTTATTCGTAGCAATTGTCATATAAACTGAATCACGAATCGACGATTCGACGAATAATATTTAATATGATAGAATTTTTAGTACCAACAATATAAATTTAATACTCGGCAAGGTAACATTACTGTCAATTTGACAATTACAATTATTTACTCGGCCAAATCAATTTCGTTCTTCGAGCGATTTCGTCGCCGAATATTTTGCACGACAATGAAGCTAAACGGAGCCATTAAGAAATAAAGCGATATTATTATTAGTAAATATATTATCATTCGGAAACAATTTGCTTTCGAATTGAAATATTTCGTTGCCGAAGCTTCAAAGAGAATTTCAAATAAAATCTACCCTGTATACTATTTTCGAAACGGTAATCCAGTTTCTCTTATCGACGTCGGTCGAACATTAATCTCGAACACTACAGACACTCGACGCCGTGATTATGGCCGGCTATCGAAGTACAGTGATTGCATAAAAGTTATCTAGCCGGCGAAGCGACCATTTCCAGATAAAATTGACTTTCGTCGGCGGAAAGAAATCCGCTCTCCCTTTGATTCGCGGCGAAATACATAACCCGAGCGTATCTGGCGGGCCGGCTTTCGCAATTTTTTTCCACCGGTTCGTTTTTCCGCGGAAATCCCGCCCGGTTTCATACCCACCCTCCACATCTGGCCACCGGGCGGCCACCCTCGCGCGCCCCGTTGTTCCACCTATACCCTTTTTCATGGGACACTGGCGTCGAATTACCCGGCGATCTATCATTTCCCGCGGCCGGAATGCAAAACGCTACTTACGGGACACCTGTTACTGAAACCGATAAAAAAAATTCGATGTACCGTCGAAAAGTCGCTAATACTGGCTCGCGCGGTGCCAGAGTCCCGTGGAAAATCGAGAAATATGATACCTGCGGAGGAGCAGCATTCTCTGCCGTCGGGATCGTTTTCACGAGCTATGGCTAATTGTAGCGCCGCGATTAATGAAGAATCTATTATTTATCGAACACGATGAGTTCTGTCGGTAAGATTTTATAAGGAAATATGTTAACGCGTTCGATTCTGTTTTATGTATACTGTAATTTCTCTTGGAAATGACAAATCTCGGGTTGCTGTTAATTTCTCTGCGCTAGTTCTACGTCTATGTAATTTGTTGCTGCGTCGAAGGAGAAGAGTGTAACTCTTTAGGGACGGCGGACGTATAGTCTTCGCGCGACAAGAAGGCACTTTCGTGATCGCTTCCCCCTCCTACTAGCTGCCCAATATCGCATCCGTCGCCGTTCTCGGCCGCTAGCGACCGATCGCTGACTCACTGCCGCAGCTGTCGGCTGCTAGCGGCCGAGACCGGCGACGGATGCCGACGGCGGCCGCTAGCGACCGATCGCTGTCCCACTGCCGTAGCTCTCGGCTGCTAGCGGCGGTCACCGGCATCCATCGCCGTTCTCGGTCGCTAGCGACTGATCGCTGTCCCACTGTCGCCAGCCGTCGGCTGCTAGCGGCCGCCGTCGGCATTCGCCGCCGTTCTCGGCCGCTAGCGACCGATCGCTGCCCCACTGTCACAGCTCTCGGCTGCTAGCGGCCGCCGTCGGCATCCGTCGCCGGTCTCGGCCGCTAGCAGCCGACAGCTGCGGCAGTGGGGCAGCCGGTAGGTGGAGGAACGTAAACGCAAAGGTGCCTTCTTGTCGCGCGAGGACTATATTCACGGAATAAGTAAAGTGTTAGGGCCAAGTGGCCAGGATTTATGGCAGGGGCCATGTGCTTGGGTACCCGGACGGTATGGGTCTGTCCCGGGCCGTTCCCGGGCACATGTGGCACCGTCATAACGTCTCCTGGCCCTTGATTACGGTCCAGTCAATGACGGTTGGGTCTGGCATTGTTCGGGCACGTAGGCCCATCAGCGCGGGATGTCTCGCAGGAGCAGATTTTGTCACTCTCCCTCCTAACTCCCGGCCCACCGTTTTGGGGCAGTCTCACTGGATTTGGGATTGCAGTGATTGGACCGTAATTCCTTGCCGCCCACCCTAGGTTAAGAGAAGTAGGGAGGACCGAGGTGATATGAGACATGACTCCGGTCCTCTAGAACCAGAACATTCTCAGCAGATAGACAGAACATTCACAGAGTACACAGAACATTCACAGAGTACACAGAACATTCTCAGCAGATAGACAGAACATTCTCAGAAGACAGACAGAACATTCTCAGAAGAAGAACAGAACACTCTTAGAGGACAAACAGAACAGAACAGAACACATAGAGAGATACGCGTAACGGTTAGGTTGCGCGTTACAAATAGTCCCACTACAGTGGGTGGTCCTTCGAGGTAGTCGGCACCAAGTGCAATATTCAGAGGATCTCCGTCATCCATCTGATGAGTCCTCAACATAAAGTATAAATATTTTATCTTTACTTTAGCTTTTTTCGTCTAAAAAATATCGAGAAGATCAGTTTTTAATCCTTTTTTAAATGACGTCGCGCTGTAGCGAAGAATTAAAAAAAAGAATGTGTGCGGAAAGCTCAAAATTTCTAAATTTCTTGGTATTTTATAAAGAAGATTGTTGTTAACAATAGAACGAGAATCGCAAAGTTGGTATTTAGGTATTCGACAGAAGTCGGTCCTCCCTTCGAATTTTCGAATGCAATTAAATGTTGAAACGTTGCAACAACTGATTTCCCTGGCACGAATTCTACGTATATAAATCATAATCAGAAAACCGTTTCGTTAATGAACACCTTCAAAGCGAACTTCAAACTTCATTGCAGAGATAATTATGTATTTGCGAAGAGAGTACAACGAGTAAACTTCACGCGAGTTTCTATCCGTAGAAAGGGAGCATGTCGTAAAAAGTTTTCGGTCTGAAAAATACGCTCGCGTTTGCAAGAAAAAAAAATGTAAATACCTGCAAGGAAATAAATGCTGCAGAAGTGCTTTACGGATCTCGGCGTAACTGTCGCTAGCTAAACGGTAAATGAAACGTTAAATGATAAAAACAGAATTCCGGTGAAATTTAATGATTTTACCGGGTGACAGAAAGTATGTAGTAATCAACGTATGCGGATATGCTCGATGCGCGCAGCGTGAGATAACGAATGTTTTTATCGAATATTTAATGTGAAATCGAGTTATCCTCGTTTCTACATTGTTGTCGATTATTCTTTCGATTTCGTCATACTCGACATCTTGCGCGCGTTTGTTTTCCGGCGTTAATATTTATTGCACGTGCTATCGTATTTTATATGTTTATGAAATGAAACCGGTTAAATGATAAACGTGTAAAACGATGAAATAAATAATTAATAATATATGTAATGAATATGTATGGAAAAATATATAATAAAAATGATGTATAATATTTAATAAAGATAAAATACTATATAATATATATATCTAAAAAAATATATATTATATTATATTATATTATATCATATTATACTATATTATATTATACTATATTATACTATATTATACTATATTATATTATATTATATTATATTATATTATATTATATTATATTATATTATATTATATTATATTATATTATATTATATTATATTATATTATATTATATTATATTATATTATATTATATTATATTATATTATATTATATTATATTATATTATATTATATTATATTATATTATATTATATTACATTATATTATATTATATTATATTATACTATATTATACTATATACATTATTTATTTATTTTTATATATAATAAATAATATATATAATATATACCATACAAATTCATATATAATGAATATATATAAAAAGTTTATGATATTCTATATCCACATAAGAAAAAATTAAGTGTTAAAAATGTAAAAGAATATTTCACGAAATAAATAAATTGTTAATAGCTGCTTGACAATAATAACATTTTTGACAATTCCCGAGCACGAAATAAAATGTCAGTGTTCCAGTTTCTAAAGTACTTTGAGAGATGGGAGGGGTGGAAGAGCGCCCATGGCTCTCCTGTCCGCGAATTCGTTCCGAAGATAATTTTATTCAGAGATTAGTGTTCCGGCGGTGGGAGAATGGTATCTCGGGGACAAGGAGGACCTTTCACCTTCGCAGGGCAAAGTTTTCTTTTTCGGTGCGCGAACGCGCAGGCACGGCGGATATTCGCGGATTAAATGTACCCGAGGTCGCCGCACTCGCGTTATCTTTCATCTGTTATTTCAAAGAATTTCCGGCCGGGGAGCGTTGTTATTTAGCCCGCGTCAGTGAAAGTAGTTCTCGCGGGCAACGGCGGGAGGGTGACAGTCGCCCACTTCCGGCCGTTCGCTTCGCCTTTACGCAGCGTTTACGCGGACACACCCTCTCATCCCCTCGCCGTTGTTTCATCGCGGCCGAGACTCGGGCGCGGTTTAAATTCTTAATCCCCGCGGGATTACATCACAATTATGACAATGAGATCCGACCGCCGTTACCTCGTGTTAACACAACATTAACGCTGCCGTAATTGTTACCGAATGCCGTCGTTCATGGCTGAAGCGAATTGAAACAATTCCTCGATCGCTACTTCGAGTTGCGCGAACTAATTAATTCGCGGCTCTTTCTTTCCTTCGGATTCACATTTTCTTTTAAATATTATAAATAACGAACTTTAGAGCCAAAGAGAAGAAGAAGAAGAAGAAGAATCGAAAGGAAGTGGAATGTAAATAAAATGTCTACTTGTAATTATTATAAAAGCGAAGGTTTTGTCTTTAGCAAAAAGCAGAGTATAAATTAAGGTTAAATGAGTTATCTTGTTAGTCTGAAGAATAAATAATCGACGTCTTTTATTATTATTATTATTATTATTATTATCTTCTTTTATCTTGTTAGTCGGAAGAATAAATAATCGACGTCTTTTATTATTATTATTATTATTATTATTATTATTATTATTATTATCTTCTTTTATCTTGTTAGTCGGAAGAATAAATAGTCGACTTCTTTTTTGTTATTATTATTTTTATTTTTATTGCTATTATTGTTTTTATTATCTTCTTTTATCTCGTTAGTCTGAAGAATAAATAATCGACTTCTTTTTACTGTACTTATTTCTAAGATCGTCAAGATTTCATTGCGATTTAAAATATTATACAAAATAAAATATTGTATAAAATAAAATATTATACAAAATAAAATATTGTATAAAATAAAATATTATACAAAATAAAATCGTCAAGATTTCATTGTGATTTAAAATATTCTACACAAAATAAAATATTCTACAAAATAAAATCGTCAAGATTTCATTGCGATTTAAAATATTCTACACAAAATAAAATATTATATAAAATAAAATATTCTACAAAATAAAATCGTCAGATTTCATTGCGATTTAAAATATTCTACAAAATAAAATATTATATAAAATAAAATATTCTACAAAATAAAATCGTCAGATTTCATTGCGATTTAAAATATTCTACAAAATAAAATATTCTACGAAATAAAATATTATACAAAATATTCGTGCGAGTAACATGTTGCCAGAACAGCAACCAATGGTAACGCGATGCGATATCCGGGCAAAGCTTCGAATCTTTTATTCGTCGAAGTCATCAAACCAAAAAGTTCCCGCGATGCTTGTCCGATACATGATCAGAGGATCCTTGTTGTAGCGGATGCGCCCGACGAGTTTGGATTTGATGGCGAGGCTTCGGGGTATGGCGCGGCAGTTTACGGCTAAAGCGCAGAAACGGGAAGAAACTATGCGAAACGCTGGAACCGGTTAGGAACCGCGAAAGCCGCAGTGCAGAGTTCAGACGCTTCTTAACAAGGAATCTCAACTACTCATGACACCGGAACGTTTCTACGTCTATCGTTCCCGGCGACCCCCCGCGGCCATCTAACGAACATTTTAACCGATCGCGTCGACGCCATTGGGGAAACAGGGGATTCGAAAAGACGGGGCATTATCGTTATCGTTGCTGCAAACCTTACGATCTGTCGACTGCCTCGAGCGATCAACGCGCGTTGCTTCGTAAGAATGACGAAATCGCGTTCATTTAGGCTTATAGTCATTTTATTATGATTTATGCGTGGTTTGACAAATTTCAGATAAATTTATAGGAAATTTTACGTCGCAACAATTTTTATTATTGCTCGAAAGCTGGAAACGTTTTAAACCCGATGCGATATTGACCAGTTAGCTGTGTTCGACGAGTATACTCGTCACTGAGAAGTTACAGTATTTTGTGCCAGACGACGAGTATACTCGTCGCGCGTAAAAAGCCGCGAACATTGGCGATTTAAATCGTGATTTTAGCGAAAACAAAAACAATAATAATAATTACACTGCAAATCTCGATGCATTTTTGGTAAACGAGAAGATCGAAGAAATTGGACAGCACACATTTAGTCGGGAATTTTTTGCAGCTCAATCCAATGTTTCGTATACGCAATTTATGCACGGAGACGACAAAATTCTGCTGCGATTCTCGGTACCGGAGATTCGTTAACGAAAGCGTTTTATTTCGAGTTCTTCGATCCGGCAGCGATACTGAAATTTTCTCCACGTTTGCATTCGTCTCGTTCAGTACGTAGTCCTGAATTATTCGAACGAGATCGTTACTCGTTCGACGTCGTTGTTTCCTTTAACCAGTTAGCCGGGTTCGACGAGCATACTCGTCGTCGCTCGATTCTCGCGACGCATACAGGTGCGCGCTCTGGAAAGGAGGCGTCGCGGCTAACTGGTTAAAATTATGGACCGCGCTACGCGCTAAAATGTATAGTCCTCGCGCGACGAGAAGGCGCGTTCGCGTCAACATTCCCCCTCCTACTAGTCGCGGCAGTGGGGCAGCCGGTGAGAGGGGGAACGTGAACGCGAAGGTGCCTTCTCGTCGCGCGAGGACTATACGATAAACTGTAAACGGCGATTTCATGAAGACTCACTGTTCATCGTGCTCTTTCGTCGCGTACGAATGATTTTGATGCACTCTTTGCGAACGAGCCTAAATCGTTTGGAAATTGGTACGATGCTAAAGTCACACACCGCATTGTACGCTTTCTCGTTCGTTTCGTAATTGTGGGCCGAGACTTTCGAACGAGCGACTGTCAGATATTGGAAAATTTGATGGAAAAGTATCGACGGGAGCTCGAGACTTCGCACAATCGCTAATTGGTCGCAAACATTAAGGACGGTCTCCGTGCACAGACGCGTAGAAAGAAGGATACCCGCATTTTCTTTGTTGGAAGGTAGGACTTTTATGCCTTTGTACCGGTTCTCTACTGACTCTCAAGCTTCCAGCCATAGCCCATTTCCGGAGTAAGATCGAGAGTATCGTTCAGACGGAATACAGAAATTTAATCCCGTAACGCGTTAAATATCGTCGAATATTAAAAGTATTCGCCATGGTGCTATCAAATCAAAGGTTAAATTATTAATTTATATATATCATTGATATAATACGTATATTAATAATATAAGCGATAGATATAATACATATATTAATAATATATTAATGCGTTCGACTTCCGCGAGGTCGTTAATTGAGCATCGATGATAAAATAAAGCAGCTAGGGCACGTTCCAGTGGTTTCAGCGGAGGGCGGAGACATCGAGGGCACAAAATGAATCGGAGATCCTCGGAGGCGAACGTATTTCCACAAATTCCCCGAATCATCCCGCAGCGTAACAGGATTGCTCGAGCCACTTGTCCCTGCCGCGTTTCGAAAATGTTATTTTCGCGAGCATTTCCAGGAGCCCTTGGTTGCTAGACTCTTCTCCCACCCTCTCTCTCTCTCTCTCTTTTTCTCTCGTTCTTTCTCCGTCTCCCTCTTCTTCCTTCTGGGCATCGAGTTCTCGTAGAAAAGGAGCGGGGCGTGTTATCCTTCGAATAAGAGGACCGCCGCCATGTGTTTTCCTTTATACCGTCGTCCAATGGTGAAAATGCCCCGGCCACCAAGCTTCGTTTCCATCATCCAGGGGAGATACGGTCGGTTCCGATTCAAAGAGGAAAGAGTCCGTGACAACTAAAGCTGTTTAAATATGTCCCGGTTTGAATTATAACACTTCCGTGGCCGCGCGTTCACGTGACAACGGTTATCAAAGTGATAAAACGCTGACTGTCTTGCTGTACGAAAGTTTTCTTTGCACGTTCGCGGCATACATTCGATAAATAATGCTGCGCAAAATTTATGGTAAAGTTGTATAAAATATTATTAAATGTATAAATTAAGAAAATAAATGGAATATTAGAAATAAATGAAATAAATAAAATAAACAAAATATTAGAAATAAATACAACGAATAAAATAAAATAAAATATTAGAAATAGGTAAAACATAAATGAATAAATGAAATCAAAATTATTTGAAGTAGTAAGTAACAGGTGGGAAGATAATAATATAATTATTAAATATTACATTAAATATTACATTAAATATTACATTAAATATTACATTAAATATTACATTAAATATTTTACATTAAATATTATATTTATATTTATATTATATTTTATATAAAATATAAAATATAAATATAAAATCGTATTTATTCAATTATCGTTTCATCCTTAACGCAATTTCAATATAGAAAAGAAACGCTTCAAATAATAATTATTATTATTCAGTTGGAATAAAATCATATATTAAGGTGGAAGAAAAATAATAATATAATTATTATTTTAAAAGTAAAATATTTTATTTTTCTTCCACCTTAATATATGATTTTATTCCAACTGAATAATAATAATTATTATTTGAAACGTTTCTTTTCTATATAAAAATTGCGTTAAGGATGAAGCGATAATTGAATAAATATACGCTTATAAGCTATTTATTAAAAACAAAAGTAAAACTACAAAACGTTACAAAACGTTATAAAATTCTCTTGATTCGCCACAGTCATTACCGACGAGAATGATCCCCGCGACAGCTTCGAAAAATCAGCTTCCAAAGCTTCCATCAGCTTCCATCGTGCGCGCGGCGGACCCGCGAAACGGAGGGCGAAGGTGAACGCGTCGCGACAGGTAAGGAATCGCGAACTCGAACAATCCGAACTCTCTGTATAGAGACGTCCGCCGCCGTTTCATTTTGTCCGGGCGTTGTTTGTGGAATCAGTTTCGCACGCGTCCCCGTTCTTTCCCCGGCCGTTTAATAGCGGAAGGGTGAGTTCGCACGTCCCGGTCCTCGATCCTCGGCAATAAGCGTCGTTTTCGGATATTGCAAGCGACACACCGGGAACTTTTCGATACGTAACAACCGAAACGTGAAAGGTCGGTCGCACGGGATCGAGATCGACGATAACGGAATTGCGTTCGTTTCTACGTAATTGCATAAACTCGGCCCGTTCTCTGCTTAGTGTCCTTCCGTACGTTTCTCGCGCGGGATCGCGGGGCCAACTTTTTTTTTTGCTCTACGAGAAAGAGAGAGATAGAGAGAGAGCGCGAGAATAGAGAGAGAGAGAGCGCGAGAGAGAGAAAGCGCGAGAGAGAGCGCGAGAGAGAGCGCGACAATAGAGAGAGCGAGAGAGAGAGCGCGAGAGAGAGAACGCGAGAGAGAACGCGAGAGAGAGTGCGAGAATAGAGAGAGCGAGAGAGAGAGCGCGAGAGAGAGAACGCGAGAGAGAGAGCGAGAGTGAGAGAGCGAGACTGAGAGAGCGAGAATAGAGAGAGCGCGAGAGAGAGAGCGAAAGAGAGAGAGCGCGAGAATAGAGAGAGAGCGCGAGAATAGAGAGAGCGCGAGAGAGAGCGAGAGAGAGCGCGAGAGAGAGAGCGAGAGTGAGAGAGCGAGACTGAGAGAGCGAGAGTGAGAGAGCGAGACTGAGAGAGCGAGAATAGAGAGAGCGCGAGAGAGAGAGCGAAAGAGAGAGAGCGCGAGAATAGAGAGAGCGCGAGAGAGAGCGAGAGAGAGCGCGAGAGAGAGCGAGAGAGAGCGCGAGAGAGAGCGAGAGAGAGCGCGAGAGAGAGGGAGAGAGAGAGAGTGAGAGAACTTGTTCCCTTGATCGTGTCTCGGCCCCCATAATGCCGACGACCTTTTCAACGGAACGGGTCGATAGGTGGCAGTTACAGTCGCGGAAAATATTGGAGAACGGAGAAACACGTTTCCACCTCGGCCGGCCCGGAACTTTATTAACAACATTTCGCTCTTGTAACGACTCCGGCTAGCTGTTTTTACGGGAATAAGTCAAACAGCTGCGAGCCTCGAAGTTTTTCAATCTTGTCCGGACTTCTCCCGTTTTAATGCGGCCTGACGCGAGACCGGGGCCGACGGTGAATACGAGAATCCCGCGCGCAGCAGGCCGACAAAATGGCGAATTAACTGTTCGAACGCACGGAAATTAACTGCGCGGACGATGTTGTTTTGAATTGAATTTGTTCATTCGAACAAATTCGAGAACAAGCGTTTCTTGTTTTTCTTCCTTTTTTGCCCAAGCGATAGGAAAAATAAGAAGAAATATCTTAGTCACTGCGCAGCAAGCTAGAATCTTTAACGTTTTAAATAAAGTCAGATCGTTAATTGGAGTTTTATATAGAAATTATTGCACATTTAACCCTTTTTTAGTGTCGGAGGCCGATATATCGACCCTCGCTGCACTGGCGAAAAGTGCCAGAGCCGATATATCGGCCCGCACCTTGTAGCGTTATAAATAAATAAATACGTTACAAATAGTCTAATTCCATTGCGAGAGAAAAAATTAGCGTCACCGTTTTATTCTCTATGTTGTCCTTGATACACTGCTTTCTCAATTATGTAAGTATTGCTTTTCGTTTGGTCTTTATGAGCCTTTTTCGAAATCCTAGTAAAATCGTAAAATTCGGCCGGTTATCCTTCGCGTAAGCGCCTCTTTTTCGCCCGGCACTAAAAGGGTTGAGATATATATCATAAATATATTTAAAAGGTGGACGAATACGACGAACTTGCAGAACACGTGGACAGAAAAGATCGCGATGATCGCGAAGATCGCAGATACAAAATTTGTGCTACCAAAATTATGGTACTTCCGGAAAATTAGAGATTCCTGAGGTGATTCGAAGCAACTTTTTCCTTTGCAAAAATGTTCTCCGAGGCGTCGTTCACGAGTTATTAACGAACAAACACTGATCAATGAGAGGCGAGCTCTGCCGACGCGAGGCGGCCCAGCCAACGAGCGCGCGAAGCGCTGTCCCGCTCCTTGGCTCGGCTCCACGCTCCAGCGGAGCTCGCCTCTCATTGGCCATCACCTTTTCGTTAATAACTCGTGAACGAAGCCGCGGATCGCATTTTCGCAAAGGGAAAAGTTGCTTCGAATCACCTCAGGAACCTCTCATTTCCCGGGAATCCCATAATTTTGGGACACCCTATACATGTTCGCCCCGCGATAAGAACGATCGGGGTGTCTCTCATCGATCGTCCCCGGAGCGAGGGAAGACGGGACGCCAGAGACAAGTTGGCTCGGCAAAGGCAGAACAGCAAACGTTATTACCGAGGATTTTATCGGTCCCCGAACCTAATCAACGACGATAATCGAAGCATCGTTCGCGCAGCGGGGCGAGAGGTCGGTCGAAGAACACGGGAGAGAATCGGGTCACGATGTCGAAGGGGGGTTGCGGGGGTTGGGACGCCTTAACAACGCAGCCGGGAACCAGGTTGGTTCTGTTTGCGCTGAGGGTAGCGGACTGCCGTGCCGGTGGGAATTGGCGGATCAAGTCGTATCCAGGCCTTCCAGGATTAAAATCGCGGAAACCTCTGACCGCGCCGGGAAGAACGACCAAACGCCGGTGTTGCCATCGGCGATTCTTGTTATCCGTGGAATCAGCTCTAGGAATTAACGCGGTCATTTCGCAGTGTAAAACACGACGGCAGCGGATGCATCGTTGCAAAATGGTGCGGGCAAACATTATTATATAATTATATATTATATATATATATACTTTTTTATATTACATTTATATGTATATTTTATATCTATATATTTTTTGTTATATATTTATAATTAATATTTTTATATTATATAATATAATTCATATTATATAATAATATATTTATAATTATTTATATATAATATAATAATATTTATAATTATATATGTATATATAATTTATATATATAAATGTAATATATAATACATAGGGTGTCTCAGGTTTTAATGTTCAAACTTTGTCAGTATATTCTATGGCACATAAGTTTACATAATACTTTTTTCTTAATTGTGCCATAGAATACACTGACAAAGTTTGAACATTAAAGCCTGGGACACCCTGTATAATATATAATATATAATATATAATATATAATATATAATATATAATATATAATATATAATATATAATATATAATATATAATATATAATATATAATATATAATATATAAATTTATATATATAAATGTAATAATAAACAGTATAATATAACAATATATAATGTAAATAATAAATTATTATTTTACAACCTATTATTAATTCAAAAAATTGTTCGTAATATCCATATATTAAAATTTTAGATAAATTATATTAAAATTTATATATTAGAATTTAACCTTGACATAACCTTGACATAAACAATCTTATAAAAAATGTTCAAGTAAAATATTGTATGAAACGTTTGATTAGTAAAAAGAATCTGCTGCAGCAAGACAAAAATCTATAAGAACAACGACGTTTTAGGAAAAGCTGATAAAACGAATGCCCAAATTATTCTTTTAATCACAAGTAATCAAAAATTGCGGTGCACGCATCGACGACAAGAGCATTTAATTATCTATTACAAAAATCGAAGTTATTTGTATAACAACCTAAAATACGTACACGCATTACAGGTTTAATATAACATATAATTAGCTTCGAGATCAGTTGAAAATAATTACAACAATTTCTCCCCGGGTTATAATATTCGCCTAACTTTCCGCAAGCGTTCCAACACTTTTGGGGAGGGGCGTGTACACGCGGACGAATCGTGGCAGAATCGAAGCGTCGGAATATCGCGGGAACAACAAACATCGGTTCACTGACCGAATACCCGGCAGACCTCTCTCGGTACTTTGTTGCGACGAAATAGTAGAATAGTCAGCAGCCAGGGCAGCATACTAGACGCTAAGGGCTGCTCGTGCCGGCTATCTTGCGAGCAGCAAGCTTGCCCCAGAGACACCGCACCGTGTCTCCCCTTTATTTTCCCCGGGACTGAACGAGCGGCTATTCACGAGCTGTTTTGCTCGGACACCGACTTTGACATCATGGTCGAAGGCGAAACAGATTCTTCCGCTTTTTCTCCGCCCTCTCCACCCCTCCCCGCTCCTTCGTTTGCTCCGTGTCCTCTCCCCGCGCGCCCCGCTTCTCCGCGTACCGCGATGCTTCCCCGTGATTCCTCGCGTTTCCGCGCTTTGAAGCGACGCCACTCGGGTAATTTACGTCGCCATTGAAGGGCCCCCCACTCCTGCGAACCCCAACCGTCCCGGAAACGGATACCTTCAAACGAGCTCCTGAAAGCGGGGGAGCACGGAACTCTCCGCCCGGGACACACGGCGATTCCTTTTAATCATAATTCCGTCGGCGCACGCGATATACTTTCGACGCCGATTTTTGAAAAATAGAAGAAAAATGGAGAATGAATATTCAGTCGTGTTTATACTATTAAATAATATATTTATATATATAAATATATTATACAATAGTATAATATATATAGTATAATAATGGTATTATTGCTCATAATAATAGTATAATATATATATATAATATATATTTTATACATATTCTATATATTTATACTATTATATAATATATTTATATATATTCTTGATTATACAAATAATTGTACGAATTAATAACAGATACTAATAATAATAAGTTTGAATAATAACAGTAAGTAATAATAAGTAATAATAATAATAAGTTTGAATAATAACAGTAAGTAATAATAAGTAATAATAATAATAAGTTTGAATAATAACAGTAAGTAATAATAAGTAATAATAATAATAAGTTTGAATAATAACAGTAAGTAATAATAAGTAATAATAATAATAAGTTTGAATAATAGTAGTAAGTAATAATAATAATAAATATTAATAATAATAAGTATTACTAATAATAAGTTTGAATAATAATAATAAATAATAATAATAAACAGTACTAATAATAAGTTTGAATAATAATAATAAATAATAATAATAAACAGTACTAATAATAAGTTTGAATAATAATAATAAATAATAATAATAAGTTTGTATAATAATAAATAAATAATAATAATAAGTTTGTATAATAATAATAAGTTTGAATATATGCAACCAATTCTCTTCAATTGTGCCTCGACTTGCAAACAAAAATGGACAATTTCAGAAGAGAAGATACGATTATTCGAGCCTTGCGACACATTTTTACAATTCTTGACATCCGGCGACCGTAAAAAGCGAGCCGCGAGGCTCGAACAACCGTATCTGCTCCCCGCAATTTATCCATTTCTCTGTACAAGCTCGGTGAGACAATTGGGGAGAATTTACTGTACTCGAATGTTACAGACAACGCGTCGATCCGAAATCGGAACGAAAAACTTCGTCTTTTTCTCCGCCATCCTCGATGTATACAATCAGCGTTTCGAACGTAGCCGCGAAGTTACGGGGACAAATAAAAATGTAAATTGTGACCGGTTCGAATCGTAAATGTTCATGCTCGAGAACTTGTTTGAACAGTGCAGATTTTATCGCGGGATCTCCTGGCTGTGTCGCTCGATACAGGGATCCATGGATACGGAACGGCGACAGCGCGGCGCGCCGTGTAGAAAAGGAAACGGAGGAGAGAAGCCGGCACGTTTCTCGATTATCCGTATTTACGGAAATTCCGTGCACGTTACACTCGATAACTTTCGTAACGGATTACTCGACGAAAGTTTTGCCAGGCTGGCTCACCCCGGCGAACTACACAGGGCGAATCGTCAATGCAGTCAAATGGACGCCCGCAGTCTGCCATCCCGCCCGAACGACGAAACCGCATTTACCTTTGCTGATATTCAATCCTCGGGATGTCTTTGGGGCCCCTTAACAACGGAACCATCTTTTAGAACGGCTGTACTCGGTTATTCGAATTTATCAAATTTGGTTAAAAATAGCGGATCGATGTACAGCAAATTCTTCCCAATTTTCCTTCAGCTTGGAAAGAAAAATGGGCAATTTGGGAAGATATAATGTAAAATGTATGAAAATAATATATTATATATAAAATAATATATATATATATATATATATATATATATATATATATATATATATTTATAAAGTTGCTTCAAATGGCCTCAGGAATCCCCTACTTTCGGATTGCAAGACATTTTTGGGACACCCTGTATATATAATAATAGAATAATATATATTATTATATATAATAATATTATATAATTATTATTATTATTATATAATAATAATATAATATAATATATAATATATAATAAATTAATATATAATATAATAATATATATATTATATAGAATCATATATATATATTCAAATGACCTCAGGAATCCCCTGTATATATAACAGTAATATAGTATATATATAGTAATAATAATAGTATAGTAATAATATAATAGTATAATATAATATATATAATATATATAATATAATACAATAGTATATATAATAGTATAATAGTATCGTAATAATAATAATAATGTATATAATAATTCTATGAACTATTAAATAAATGTGTTCGTTTGAACGCGTATTACAAGTGAAAAACGTCAGGTTCGAACGGCGACGAAAAGAAAAGAAAAACTAGCTTGATATTTGTTCTTTAAAACTTGTTTCTTTTTTTTTTAATTTATTTAACGAATTTACAAATTGCAGAAACTGAATGAAAATCATTATGAAGACACCGAAACGACATAAATGCGCTATAAAGCTTTAACCGTTTCCATGCGATATAGCGCATATGAAATAAAAGAGAATATAGTTCACCATTTTACTGGCCATAAAGCATTCGAATCGGACATCATCGTCTTAAATAATGTATAAAAATTTATTCGCGAGCAACGAACAACGATTTTGATCAAATATGTATACAGAAATATCGTTCGCATGAAAAAATGATGCGTTCGACGTACAGTACCGGACGAAAGTATTCGGACACCGTTTAAATGGCAATAACTTTATTAAAGCCGCGCTAGACTATGTGAATTATTTTTTGAACGATAGAATCGTTTGCTAGGCAACGACGACAACGATTCAATTTTGTTATTACGTATTCTCTTTGTTACTCCGAGTATCAGCAAAATTAAGAAAAGTATTCTTTCTCGTCGTTCTATCGCCTAAAAAAAAAGAAAAGATAATTCAATCAGTTGATCCAATTTTCAAATATTATTATTTGAAAATTGTTATTGCGTTTTAAAAGCTGCTCGAATATTTCAGGGAGAAACATTGTATTTTTAATCGCGAGCAAATATTCCATTATAGGGAACACGGTTAACAAAAGTGCTTTTGCAGTAGAAGAACGTCGATGGTCTTCTGTAAAGAGAGTTAAACAAACATTTTCACCAATGAAAAGACTGAACTTCTCATCAGCTTCCGAATATCAAAAGTCAACAAATGAATTAAAACTACGATTGTTACTGGCGATTGTTACTCGCATGTCATAAATTATCAATATTAACACTAAACATACCGTGGTCAAAGTGACCGCTTTCTTATTTTGCAATTCTGAAAAGTTTCGAGACTCTTTCGTGGAAAACGCTTGAATAAGTTATTAGGTCTACCGGAAAGTTCTGTCCGATAGCGTCACTTCAAGTTTCAATCCATATGCACATGTTGATTTGAGACATATATGACTATCTCTCTTTATCATTGCATTTACACACATGTACTCTCCTAAATAAACTGAAACAAAGGTGTCTCATGTCATTATTAAGCGAGACGCGATCGTGAAAACATGGCTACCGATGATAATGCCAGGCCACATGCTGCTTCGGCGACTCGTCAGAAAATCGCATAGCTAGGCTGGGAAATTCTGTCGCATCCACCATACTCCCCAGACCTAGCACCCTCCGATTATCGCTTGTTTCTCTCTTTGCAAAACTTTTTACAAGAAAAAAAATTCAAAACTGAAGCTGATGTCGACCAAGCACTAGTTGTGTTCTTCGCCTCTAAAAATAAATCATTTTTTAAAAATGGCATTTACAAGTTGCCATCGCGCTGGCAAGAAGTCATAAGTAACGATGGCAAGTATATTCTACAATAAATATTATTAAATGTATGAAAATTGTGTTATATTTCAATTCAAAAACGGACAGAACTTTCCGGTAGACCTAATATATTATTGGAGCAAGTTTTATAATAAAAACTTTACAAATTCCAAATAAATTCGGTCTTCTCACTTTTGCGAAGCAGTACATGTCAGTTAGTATTACTGCTTGGTAGGTTTAGTGTTAAACGTGTACAAAATTATGAGATCAATTTTTAGAAGATTCTATACTGTAGAACAGGGGTGTCAAACTCGCGGCCCGAGATGAACATTTTTGCGGCCCAGTCAATATATCCGACGCAAAGTAAAGATAAAATAGAAATAGTCTCGGCCAATAAAATTTCTCCCGAAATAGGAAAGACAATATCAGAGAAGAGACGTCAAGTATCAGGACGTAAACAATAATTTAACTTTATATATGTTTATTACAATGTACTCAAAATATATATGATATAATATATATATCATCAATATATATGATATAATATATATACCATCAATATATATGGTATAATATATATATATATACCATCAATATATATGATATAATATATATATATATATATATATATATATATATATATATATATATATATATCATCAATATATATGATATAATATATATACCATCAATATATATGATATAATATATATACATATGATCAATATATATGTTATATATATATATATATATATATATATATATATATATATATATATATACTTTGTCAAAATAAAAATATTTGTTTCTATGAACATTGATTTTTTTTTTGCGGCCCACCTAAAGTTAAGCATCGTTTATTTGGCCCAAGTTAGCTTCCGAGTTTGACACCCCTGTGCTGTAGAATGTTACACTTTGTCACTTCCATAAAATACCGCAGTATTCGGGGCGTCCGCAGTAATACCCGCGCTGCACGCCCTGCACGCGTCGTTCCGACAAATACATCGTCGGCTACAACCGGTTCACTTTTAAATTTCGTCATTGGCCCGATAGAGCTTGCGGTTCGCGTGTTCAGCGCCCAGATAAGGGTCGACGTGCCGTTTAAATGGCGGCGTTGCGTCCCGTCGCTGGCCAATCGACTCGGCCGCTAATTAAAGCACGGGCGCATTGATTCAAAGGTACACGCATTAGGGGAAAACGCAACTTTGTTATTGACCGGCAACCGCGTGCCCTTGGTTTCGTGGAAACTGACCTGATTTCCCCATCCCATCGTTCGCTCCTCGCCGGGTATTGACGTCAACTGACCTTTCGCGTTCACCGTGCGGATGCTTTAATAGTATGTTTATAGGCCGCCCGCTGCATAAATAACATTCTTGGATCGATGCGCCGGCCTCCGGTTCGTTTTAATTAATGGAAATTCCATCGGCGCGCCGCGTGACTTTTTCTTCTGGCCTGCCGAAACTTTCGCGAATTTCTCCGTCGCGGAGTAAGAATATTTACCATCGGATTCGTCCGCGAGAGGCGAAGTTCCAGCGTTTCTTTTTTTCGCTTTGAAACGGGACCGAATTGTGACCGTTGTGACCCGATTCCGAAGCGAAGAATGCTTGCGTATCGACGACGTCAAGCTGTACAATTAACACGTATTTAATCGTTTCTCGAACACTTCACCGGGAACTCGGAAACGTCTGTCGATGCGTTCTCCGAACGAGCCGCGTCGTTTCTAGCGTTTCGAAGCGAAACTGTATTTTTATGAAATCTCTGTAGCATTTTTTAATTTTATTGGTGACACGCCGATGCGAATCGACAAGTTTACGCGATCGAGAAATCGGAACTGGCGTTTCACCGTGAAAATGAAAGGTGAAAGATAGAAACTGTAATGACTGATTTTTATTGGCTTTTTATTGTCGCGGTTTTCTATGTATCTACGTTTAAAGTGGACAGATTATAATATAGTCGAAATTGAAAACTGTATGCTGTGTTCTATGATATTATTAAATAAATAATTGTACTTTCTGCTATAATTTGTATAAGATTCTCTATTGAAATATTGTTTGCGCTGATATCTTCGTTCGGCCAAAAGCAAATGTTAATTGTATCGACTTTGTTATATTTATTTTATATTATTATATTATATATATAATATAATATAATATATAATAATTATATTATATATATAATAATTATATTATATATATATATATATATATATATATATATATATATATATATATACAATATAATATGATATTATATTAATAATAGTTAATTATAGTATAACTATATACATTAATTAATTAATATGTAATAATATAATATTATAATAATATATATTACAATATAATATCATAATATAATAATAAGCAAATATTAATTTAACCGGCTTTATTATGTTTATGTTCTATTATTATATTATATATGTAATATAATATAATAATACAATATTATAATATATAATAATAAGTAAATATTAATGTAACCGACTTTGTTATGTTTATGTTCTATTATTATATTGTATATATATAATATTTATTTATATTATTATTGATATTGTTTTTAGAGTCGACTCATTGCCTGAGAAATAATTAGCTTCAAGATCGTTGAAAATGACAGACTTGGACGAGCAGATGATTCGGTAAATGACGAACGCTGAAACGGAATATTTTCATTCCCCCGCGGTGGAAAAAGAAACAGTGTGAAGGATCCTCGAAGAAGAGAGTTCGGGAACTCGTCACGGATGCACGCTTTCGGAAAAGTGTGATCTCGATACTATCATTAGAGGGTATTTGATGCGACCGCAGCGCCGGGGCGATGTTTCCAGCGCGAGTCACTCCGCCGATCGTTACCGGCGTAATTGACACGATTGAGATATGATGTATCGTTTCACTGGAATTGCTAACGAAGAGCATTAAGCTGGACTGATTGGATCGACTTCGACGAATTACACAGTAGCTTAAAAATCGAGCCGAACTTGTTGCATCGACGTTTCCTTAATCCTGTTAATAAATCGAGGATCTGGAACTCATCGTGAAAATAAGTTGCTGATAAGAATTCTGCTATTAATCGTACGGAAACTAATTTTTAGTTGCAAATGACTTGTGTATACGCGCTTTTGGCAATCGCGCATCAACGAACTATATATTTTTATGATCATCGATCACTTTTTTTCTTTATTTTTAGTGGAAGGAATTTTGTAGTTTTCAAAATGAATTGCCCGTTCTGTTTGTTTCAATCTGTTATGATTTAAACGACTAAAAAATTTCTATTAATTAATAATTGTTCGAATATTCCACTTTGTCTTTAAAACCTTTTAAAACCTCAGTTTACGTTCTAGCTTAAGTACATCGATTTTAATTATTTCTGTATACGCTAATATTTTATCAATATATATATATAATTAATAATATTATATATAATTATAATATATATATATATATAATTAATAATTAATAATATTTTATTAATATATATATATATATATATATATATATATATATATAATTAATTATTATATTATTATATAATTTTTTATTATTATTAATTATATAATTAATAATTAATAATATTTTATTAATATATATGTATATATATATTATAATATATTTATTAATTACATATATTTAGAACATACTGTCAAAGTTCGAACATTAAAACCTGGGACACCCTGTATATTCCGCACGCAAATCCGCGCGAACGCTATATGCATAGGCGAAACGAACAAAAGCCGCGACACGGTAGAGTACAAAAATGACTCGATCGTTCTCTATCGGCTGAAGTCGAGCTTCCAGTGGCGGGGCAACTCACCGCCGCCGCCGCGTCGACGAGTTGGGCTCGACGGGCCGCGAACGATCGTGTAACCGAAAGGAAGCACGGAAAAGCTCCGGCCGCCGCTGGTCCGTGTTTGAAAGGAAAGGGCGGCGACATAAGCTGGGTCAGGGCCCGAATCGACGTTCCATTCTGACGAGCAACGGTCTCGCGTCTGATGGCAATCACAGAAATGCATTCAGCGGACCGCGCAGAGTGCTGCATTTCCGTGGACTCGACGTCCCCGCGTTCTGCCACCGTGAATGTATACATCCCTTTGTGCGTGCACGTGCACGCGCGCGTGCACGCGGCGGGCCATTGCGCGGGGGCCGCGCGATTCTATGCACCGTGCACCGTGCACCGTGCACCGTGCACCGTGCACCGTGACAGAGCAGAACCGTCGTGCATCGGGCTGCATAGCCGCAGCCCACATCATCAGCGGTTGGCAAAGCACCGCGGACGCGAATTAACCGGGATATGAAAGAAACCGAGACCACCTGCCAACCCAAATTGATTCCGTTTCAAAGCCATGCGGGCCTGATACGGGACCCCCGAGGAAACACCGTGCGCTCGCGGGTCGCTCGTGCTCTCGCAAATTAGCTACTTCGTGCAACGGCCACCTCCACCTTTCCTGCGCGTCCATCTCGATTACTATTGACATATTAATTTTCACGGTTGTTCATATTTGTAATCTTGATAATAATTGGAATAATAATTATGAATAATTGATATAGCAATTATAATATGATTGTAATGATATATATGTAATTACAATAATTATGAATAGTTGAAATCCATCTCGATTACTATTGACATATTAATTTTCACGGTTGTTCATATTTGTAATCTTGATAATAATTGGAATAATAATTATGAATAATTGATATAGCAATTATAATATGATTGTAATGATATATATGTAATTACAATAATTATGAATAGTTGAAACCCATCTCGATTACTATTGATATATTAATTTTCACGCTTGTTCATATTTGTAATCTTGATAATAATTGAAATAATAATTATAAATCGTTAACATAATAATTATAATATGATTGTAATGATATATATATATATATATATATATATGTAATTACAATGATTATAAATAGTTGAAATGACGGCGACCTCATCTTTCCTGCGCGTCCATCTCGATTACTATTGACATATTAATTCTCACGGTTGTTAATATTTGTAATCTTGATAATAATTGAAATAATGATTATATATAAATCATTAATATAGTAATTATGACATAATTATAATGATATATATGTAATTACAATAATTATAAATAATTAGTATAGTAATTATAACATAATCATAATTATATATAATTACAATAATTATAAATAATAAGAACAGTGATTATATATAACTAAATGATAATTATAAATAGTCAAAATAGTAATTATAAACAATAAAAATAATAATTTCAAACAATTAAATAATACTATTTAAATAATAAATAATAATTATTAATATATTAATAAATCAGTATTAAGTTATTATTAATCAGTATTAAGAACCATTACGAATGGAACACAAATTGAACGAGACATTACCGTCGTCTAAATAATTGTGAATCTCTTTTACGATAAAATTATACTTGTTTTGCAACCGTATCGCGCAGATCTGAGCGCACGCAATTTGAAGCCGTTACCAGTGAAATACGTAACCTTGGGCAATAATGAATATTTTTCATGCTTGAAAGTAATATTTCTTCCTTTTTTTTTCTTTTTCTCGCGACGTTGTTTCAACGTAGTTAACGAGACGATCGCATCGATACAGAGGGTGTCCGATTTTAATCTATGAATTAACAATGAGAATAACTGCTTGATTACGCACCGCATGAAAAATGTTTAAAAACATAAGGTGTCGTATACGAGAATTTTAAGGATAAAAGTTGCACGATATCTTTCGTTGGTATTTAATACACGACGATAACTACGATAACTGCTGAAAGGTCGTCCATTGCCCGAGGGTAAAATGTCATGATCGGACCGCGGATTTGATGCATTTATGACAAAAATGTGTAGCCGAAATATAAGGTTGCGAAGACATGAGAAGAATTTGATAATATAGTTACGTTGCTTTCAATTTGTTAAAGCGATTGGAAGAAAAAATTTTCATTCATTTCCCGAAAAATGTAGATTCTGCTACTATCGGAAAATATGTGGCACGTTTTTTTTTGGATTGCCACGCGTCGAGATATTGTAATTTTTCCCGGGAATGCCAAATTTCGGATTGATGTGAATTTTACTGTGTTAGTCCTACGCTTGTGTGTCACGTGGCCACCGAGTTTCATTCGAATCGTGTCAGGTGGCCTCCGAGTTGCCTTCGAATCGTGTCACGTGGCTTCCGCAAAATTTTAAAATTGTGTCACGTGGCCTCTGAATTGTCTTCGAATCGTGTCACGTGGCATCCGAATTGCCTTCGAATCGTATCATGTGGCTTGCAAATTCTTACCAAATTGTCTTCAAATTGCCTTTAAATTGCCTTCGAATCGTGTCACGTGGCCTTCGAATTGGCTTCGAATCGTGGCAAAAAATTAGAAATAGAAAAGTTAAGTCATCGTTTTTACTCTAGCTTTCGAATTGCCTCCGAATTGTATCATGTGGCCTCCAAATTGCCTTCAAATTGCCTTCGAATTGTCTTCAAATTGTCTTCGAATTGCCTTCGAATTACTTTCGAATTACCTTCGAATTGCCTCTAAATTGCCTTCAAATTGCCTTCGAATTGTCTTCAAATTGTCTTCGAATTGCCTTCGAATTACTTTCGAATTACCTTCGAATTGCCTCCAAATTGCCTTCAAATTACCTTCGAATTGTCTTCAAATTGTCTTCGAATTGCCTTCGAATTGCCTTCGAATTACTTTCGAATTACCTTCGAATTGCCTCCAAATTGTCTTCGAATTGCCTTCGAATTACTTTCGAATTACCTTCGAATTGCCTTCAAATTGCCTTCGAATTGTCTTCAAATTGTCTTCGAATTGCCTTCGAATTACTTTCGAATTTTCTTTGAATTTCCATCGAATTGTCTTAGAATTGCCTCCGAATCGTGTCATGTGGCCTCCGAATTGTTTTCGAATCGTGTCATGTGGCCTTCGAATTGCCTTCAAATCGTATCATGTGGCTTCCAAATTGCCTCCAAATTGTCTTTAAATTGCCTTCGAATTGCCTCCGATTTACCTTCGAATTACCTTCGAATCGTGTCAAGTGGCCTCCGAATTGCCTTCGAATCGCGTCAAGTGGCCTCCGAATTGCCTCCGACTCGTGGCAAAAAATTAGAAATGAAAAAAGTCAATTCATCCTTTTCATTCTAGCATTATTATATATTAATTTCTGCCGACTGCCCTGAGTTTCTATAAAAACCGAGTCGCGAGTCCCGAAGAATAGCGACTCGGTACTCTCGGATCTGCCGCTTTCAACTCCGACCTCCGTACATTTCTCGGAGAAATGACCGTAGCTGTCGAAACAGAGATGATCATCGGCACTTCTAAAGTGGACACGTAGCATTAGGTTTCCTAGAACGGCGCGCGACTGAATCCTCGAGGCCTTGATTTAGCGGCGCAGATGAAAAATGTTTGTTTATCGATTCGCGTGTGGGCGGAAATGGTTGTCGGGACAGCACGTTCCCGTAGGAAAACAATATTCGTTGTTTGTGCACAGGACCGCGGCGCCGCCGGTAAAATATTTATTTTTGACGTGGCGCGGGGCAGGGGAGGGGGGGGGGGACAGGGTCAAAATACGAGCGCGTCCTGGAATATTTTCCTTCCATATGCATAATACATATTTTGGACGGCGGGACACGGTCACAAACCCCAGTGAATTTCTGCGAAACAATATTCGACGTTATTTCGATGTAATGAGGCCGTTCCGTTGTTTCCGTGACGCGCATTACGCAATCGCGGAGTTTTTTTTTGCAGAAACATCGCTCCGCTTCAATGGGAACGAAACGAACGACTTCGGAAAAGTTGTGACAGTTATTTTTTTGACGACGTTGTGTGCCATATGAGAAAAAAGAAGTTAAGTTCGAGAAATTAACATTTCCACGACCGCGCTAGAAACCTTAAAAATTTTTGTAAAATTAAAATGTTTCATATATATATGAAATATTATATATATTATATATATAAATATTATATATATTTCATATATATATTTTCTTCGAATATATGTTATATAATAATATAATACTATAATATATATTTTCTATATATTCTATATATATAATATAATATATTTATATATATTTTTGATTATATAAATAATTATACGAATTTGAAAATAATTATTTCTCTTATCGGCCATTCAACAGTTCCACGACCGTGCTAGAAACCTTAAAAATTTTTGTAAAATTAAAATATTTCATTCAATTAAACAAAAATTACGAAGCAAACATATATGACATTAATTACTTCTTCAGCATTCGTACCTCTTGCAAATCTTAACAAAATGAAGCAATCATTTCTAATTTTTCATTAATCATCCATTCGGTCATCAATCGACTGAATTTGAAACGGGGGGATCTCTCCATTCGGTTGGCTAAGTGTTAAGAATAGCACACGCGTGTGCTGTTGTTTCTTTTTTCGGTACTGTGGCCTTCCTAAAAATTACCAGCTACGTACGAACGTCGAGTTGAAAATATTTTCGAAAGGAGAAACCCATGAGATTTTTTTCTAATGCTACTTGTATGTGCTACACTATCGCAGAGTGCCGTTTCAAAGGCAGCGCATACTCGAGGTGTCCACTCGTCGGGACGACGCGCGCAGACAGAACCAAGGGTTTGAAACCATAACTGCGAACAAATGCCACTTTATCAACATTCCCCGGGTATCACGCGATGATCCCGACGACCATCATGACGCCGCATTACCCTTGAAATCTGATCTAATCGCGCCGAACCGCAGCCTTCTGTCGTGACCGAGATTGCGGTTTCGCGGCATGCATGCGAGACCGCCCCGAGTCCATTCCTCGCCGCGACGCGCGGTGCGACGCTCGTGTGTATCACGTTAGGAAAGACAAAGGCGGTCGATTATCGAGCCATCGATGAAAAATACGGCTGGGCAACGGTCCCGACGTCGGCGATGCTTCAACGTCCCGTCGACGCGCGGCGGCCATGCTTCACCGGGATTTAGGAGTCGCCAAGTCGCTGAAACGTGTCTGTTGCGATCGCCAGATTCCTCGCGATCCCTCAACGCGAAAAAATCTTCCGCCGCGATGATCGCCCGAATGGCCCTCCGACGTTCGCGCATCCTTTTTCATTCATCGCACAGCCGTCGAATAAACGACGCGAATCGTTCCGATAGTCGCGCAGAGTAGAAATAAGAATACATAATGCTTCAACGATCTGTTCGTACGATATGCAACTATGTGGAAGCTGGACCATAAAATTATATTCGAAAGGACGAAATTACGGCGGAACAGAAAAAAAGGAAACAATCGCGCGGCGATCGGATATTTTTCCTGTTTCAACAAAACGCCGTCTGTAATTCGACGGTCGCCATGTTACCGGCGTTGCATCGACGAATTATTGGAACGTCGTGAAAGATAGTCCCGATAGTCGCGCAGACAGAAATAAGAATACAAAATGCTTCGACGATCCGTTTGTACGCGATAATCTATTTTTGAAGGAGAGCAAACTTAAATGGTTCGAAGTACAGTCAAATTCTCCCCAATTTTCCTTCAGCTCGTACACAAAAATGGACTATTTGGGAGGAGGAGGTACGATTATTCGAGCCTCGAGCCGCGGAACTTCGTCGGCCGACGATTCACCGGTTTTCGTTTCGCGATTTCAATCGATCGAATGCATTTCGTTGCCTTTCAAGTTGCCTTTTTGTAAAAGCGACGTTAGACTTCGACGTAAAAAGTGAATGCCGGTGGTTTTTAACGATCAACTTCAATTTTCTCAACGTCCGAGCAGCGATCCTTCGGTATAACGTGCATTATTTTCAATCGAATCTGTATCGCAAACTGGTTTTTACAAAAGGAAATTGTCGCTTCAACTGGAACCAGTGACATTTTTTACGGTAAATTCTGCGCAATTGTCCGTCGACTTGTACAGAAAAATAGATAACTTGAGTGAAGGGGATGCGATTATTCGAGCCTCGCGGCTCGTTTTTATAGTTGCCGATCGATATAATTTATATTACAATTATGATATAATATAATAATTGTATCCGCTCTTCCCAAGTTGTCAATTTTTCCGAAGCCGAAGAATTTTTCTTTTCGAGCCGAAGGAAAATTAGGGAGAATTCGCTGTGGTTTGCAATAGCGAGAAGCCTGCGACGACGACGTTATTTCGTAAAACGTGTCAAATTTTTCAATTCCACTGACTGTGGGAAGATCGATACGGGACCGCGGGATATAAAAATGAAATAGTTTACTCGAAGTAAGGTTTGGATAACGGATTGCGATGTTCTTTGTTTTCCTCGGCTCGAACTCATGAATTTTTATTCATCTCGTTCTATCAGACGTATCGATAACTTTGTCGACACAATTTTATCCGCGGAGAGCAGTTTACGCGTACGGCAACATACAATTCTCGTTTTTATACGTTAAATTGGACACGTGGAAACTAACCGCGTTTAATTTAGGCAACGTTTTCACGCGAACTTCTCTCCACGCCTTTCAAGAATTTTCCTCTCGTCGAACTAAAACGCTCGCGCCATATTTTCTCGTGGAAAATGCGTGGGAACATCGAAGCTGCCATTAAAAATATTTATAGCGCGAAGAAAAATGTTCCGAAAGAAATATTTTCTGAAAGAAGCATTTTTTCCATTCGGAACCACAAAAATCGTCTTAAAATGGAATCGAAATTACAATTTAATCAATTACTGCATAATTGACGTTTTTTATTTATTCTGTTTTATTGGACATATCGATAACTTGGTCGATACAATTTTATCTGCAGAGAATAGCTTATTTGTAAACGTTCTATTTTGTAAAACGTGTCAAATTTTTCAATTGCACTGTCTACGGGAAGACTGATACATGATTGCGGAATATAAAAACGAAATAGCTTATTCAAAGTAAGGTTTAGATTAGTATAGTTTCGCCGTTTTGAACAAACCGGAGTGATACTTACGCTTATCCTGGCCGCGAAACTTACGCTGTCCGCTAATAAAATGTGGCAGCTGATAGGACTGTCAGCGAAATAAATGGCGACAGTGCGAGCACGGCAACGTCCGCGCAGCCGAATGACTTTCCATCATTCATGATTCACCGATCGGCGGTGTAACGCGGGTACGAAGCCGCCGGTTCTACGTAAACGGGTCGAAAGTTCTTCGGCCGTAGCCTCTAGACAGATCAAACCGGATCGTAAAAAATTAATCGCCCGGAAAGCGGAAGTGTGCGCACACATGTCGGCCGTAGCCGGTTCTCGTGGACGGGGTTATGCGCGACGCGTCGATGCATTAGCGGGGTTGTTGCACCGTTCAAAGCCCCGCCGGCGAACGCATTTCGCGGCATGATTTTAAACCGGATCGATTGTTTCGTGTCACGGGCCACCGTCACGCCAAAAATTTCGAGCTCCCGAGCGGGAATTTTTGCCCGGCGGGATCCGGCCGCGGGCAAAAATGCCCGGAAAAATATCGACGGGAAACGGGCAACGTTTTGCACCTTTTCGAAGGATCGTCGCAAATATTGGGCCACAATGCGCGTAAGTTATGGCTGGACACGATATCGTTTCGAATTTTTCCGTTTCCTTTATTAATTAGAAGCGAACGTTGTTTTTTTTATTAAATAAAACTGCGAGCGGCTTTCTGTCAGCGACCCGATGTATCGATTTGTTCCTTTATTTTCTCTGTTGTATTATTTTCGAAATAAAAATGCACTACGTGACAACGATTGTTTGGCTAATTATATTCGACGTTAAATTGTATTCGGAGCCATCCATTTAATATTATTTATAGGACGAACAAGTGTTGGGTTATTATAATATTATGCGGTGAAATTTATGGATTTACGATATTATTTTTGGTATTATAGAGTTTTAACGAATGTTAATACGATTTAAGGAGATTTTCGTATTCTTTCAAGAATTGTAAATTAGTTATACGATGGGAAAGTGTCGGGTCATTAATACACAATGATCGTTATCCATCTTGGAAGATCCAGAATTCTGATAAATTGTTTAAACCGATTTGCAAAGATTCTAATGATAGTACGATAAAACTTTTAGTAGAATGAATAATAAATTCTTGTGAAATGAAGATTACGTTATTCTAGATTCAAGATCACGGTATCAAGATAATTAATAATATAATTTAATTATTATTAATATAATTTTTACGCGATTACTATAACTGACATTTGTATGAGATAAAAGTTCATTAAATTTGTAATGTTAAGTAAAAAAATAAGAAACCACTGTCATATCGTTCTAAAATGAAGATCAAGTTACTCTAGATTTAAGATAACACAGTATCAAGATAATTAACAATATAATGTAATTATTATTAATATAATTTTTACACGATTACTATAACTGACAGTTGTATAAAATAAAAGTTCATTAAATTTGTAACGTGAAGTAAGAAAAAAATAAACTACATTCACATCGATGCAATTAATATAAAAGACAAAGCAATTACATCACAAATTAAATCGAGAAGACACAATTTTTGGATCATAACATTTGGAAATAACCTTGTGGCTTGTTTTTATAGTTTATCGATTGTCAACAACTATGAAATCAAGCCACGAGGCTCGCATAATCGTATCTCCTCAGCGAAATTCGTTCATTTTTGCGCAAAATCCGAGCGTCGATTAGGGTGAATTTACCGTCGATCTTTCGTGCAAACCTAATAATTAATGAAATCAGTCGTTACGAAGTGGTAATTCGTCACCGATTTACAGCCGCAGGGGAAGTTTAACAATAAACATTCCGATAGCCGAGGGAACATCGACGCGTTTGCGGCGACTCTGCTCGAACTCGGTGTTCCGCGGAAATCGATAGCTCGATTTATTATTATCAAGGGGGCGAGTCGGTCGCGGCTCATTATTGCAAAGCCGTACAAACGTTGCCGCCATAAAATTACTACTAACCGAATTACTGACGCGATAATGCCCCCGATTCCGCGGGCGTCGCATGCGCGAAATTAATTAATGTCCGACCGTTCGCGCTTGCGGCTTATTTCGATTTTTTTCTTTCGGTTCCCATAAAGTAGAATACATTAGCTCGTTCCCGCAAATAGTGTCTCCTTTCGGCACCGATCGCGAAACAATGGCGTCTGCGTTTACATTCGATCGGTTATCCAGTAATTGATTAAATTGTAATTTCGATTCCATTTTCAGACGATTTTTGTGGTTCCGAATGGAAAAAACGCTTCTTTCAGAAAATATTTCTTCCGGAACATTTTTCTTCGCGCTATAAATATTTTTAATGGCAGCTTCGATGTTCCCACGCATTTTCCACGAGAAAATATGGCGCGAGCGTTTTAGTTCGACGAGAGGAAAATTCTTGAAAGGCGTGGAGAGAAGTTCGCGTGAAAACGTTGCCTAAATTAAACGCGGTTAGTTTCCACGTGTCCAATTTAACGTATAAAAACGAGAATTGTATGTTGCCGTACGCGTAAACTGCTCTCCGCGGATAAAATTGTGTCGACAAAGTTATCGATACGTCTGATAGAACGAGATGAATAAAAATTCATGAGTTCGAGCCGAGGAAAACAAAGAACATCGCAATCCGTTATCCAAACCTTACTTCGAGTAAACTATTTCATTTTTATATCCCGCGGTCCCGTATCGATCTTCCCACAGCCAGTGGAATTGAAAAATTTGACACGTTTTACGAAATAACGTCGTCGTCGCAGGCTTCTCGCTATTGCAAACCACAGCGAATTCTCCCTAATTTTCCTTCGGCTCGAAAAGAAAAATTCTTCGGCTTCGGAAAAATTGACAACTTGGGAAGAGCGGATACAATTATTATATTATATCATAATTGTAATATAAATTATATCGATCGGCAACTATAAAAACGAGCCGCGAGGCTCGAATAATCGCATCCCCTTCACTCAAGTTATCCATTTTTCTGTACAAGTCGACGGACAATTGCGCAGAATTTACCGCAAAAAATGTCACTGGTTCCAGTTGAAGCGACAATTTCCTTTTGTAAAAACCAGTTTGCGACACAGATTCGATTGAAAATAATGCACGTTATACCGAAGGATCGCTGCTCGGACGTTGAGAAAATTGAAGTTGATCGTTAAAAACCACCGGCATTCACTTTTTACGTCGAAGTCTAACGTCTCTTTTACAAAAAGGCAACTTAAAAGGCAACGAAATGCATTCGATCGGTTGAAATCGCGAAACGAAAACCGGTGAATCGTCGGCCGACGAAGTTCCGCGGCTCGAGGCTCGAATAATCGTACCTGCTCTTCCCAAATTGTTCATCTTCGTGTACAAGCTGAAGGAAAATTGGGGAGAATTTGACTGTACTTCGAACCATTTAAGTTTGCTCTCCTTCAAAAATAGATTGTCGCGTACAAACGGATCGTCGAAGCATTTTGTATTCTTATTTCTGTCTGCGCGACTATCGGGACTATCTTTCTCGACGTTCCAATAATTCGTCGATGCAACGCCGGTAACATGGCGACCGTCGAATTACAGACGGCGTTTTGTTGAAACAGGAAAAATGTTCGGTCGCCGCGCGATTGTTTCCTTTTTTTCTGTTCCGCCGTAATTTCGTCCTTTCGAATATAATTTTATGGTCCAGCTTCCATATAGTTGCGCGCAGAAAGAGAGAGCGAAAGCAAGAGAGAGAGGGAGAGAGAGAGAGGCCAGACTTTTGGAGGGCGCCTCGTTGCAGCATTTGCATAATACTCTCGTTAAACGCATTTGTTCCCTCGCGCGCGCACTTGAAATCGCGCTCCGCCGGTGATTTCAACGCCCGGACGAAAAACCGCGCGCGCGTCTCGTTAATCGTGCGTCGCGTTTAATTAATTTCTATCCATCGAACCTGCCCTCCCCTCGCCCCTGCACCGTCCTCGCGGACATACTCGGACCGGTCCTGTTACCGTGTCACAGATTTCTTTCTCTCCCGTTCGACCCTGCTACGACCTTTCGACCTTTGGTTTCCCGTGTAATCGGATAAATAGAGCTCGCGGGCGCACGCAAAAATTCCATTCATACGGCACGACGAGCCGCCGCCACTCGAAAACGGACACAGTTTTCCTTGAAAATTCATGCGCTGCGTTCGCCGACGCGAATTTCCGAGGTTCGCGGGTACTGCGCCATTTAATTTTACCGCCCGAGCTCGTTTCTTTTCGAGTTTAATGCGTTCGCGGAACGCGCTTTCTCGAGGCCGTTGTAAAATTTATTTAACCGGCTTTCAATTTTTAATCATCGGAGCGGTTAAATATCGTTGACCGAGTCACGAAGAGCATACATATATTAAATATATCGTACCGAAGTATTGTTAATTATTTCGCAATTCTTGTAACGGTTCAACGTCGTCGATCGATTTCGTTTATTTAACCTCGACAATTAGGTTAATCATTTCTTCGTGCCTCGCTCGTGTCTCAAGCATTGATTTAATCATTTTTATTCAAAATGCCGAGGAACGTGCAACGAACATAATTTTTATTATTGAACGCGTTGTTCATAGAATCTTTGTTCACGTTGTTGAACATTTTACGTTCTGCGAATCGAATTATCGAAAATGACAAAACGTTCTTCCTTGTCTCGACCCTTCTTCTGTCGTTCTTTCAGACTAATTTAGGGGCCCAGTGTGATTCACATACAACATTAAGAAATTATTCTTCAATGATATGAAATGTTACAATTATTATATGAACACTGCGCACTCGTTTGCACCTGCAAAAGTATTTGATGCAATATTTTTCTTTTCCCAATATTTTTCTAAACACTCAGAAATCTCTAGTAATAATTATAGCGTTTACTATTGAACTTCGCTCGTTCGTTCTCACCATGCAGCATTATGCACCGGGTTGCAGTGTGTTTCCGATCGCGATTCGTACACCCGGTATCGTCGAAAAGCTCGTACCTTGCCCTCGAAGCATCCTGCGATCTCCAATAAGCGCAATCTTCGTTAATAAATATCGTAGATATAGAATATATACATATATAATAATGTAAATTATATATAAAATTATAAATTACATACAGGGTGTCGCAGGTTTTAATGTTCAAACTTTGTCAGTGTATTCTATGGCACGAAGTAAGAAAAAAATGTTATGTAAACATAGGTCATACAGAGCTTTATTAAGAAGTTATGACAAAAATTCAGAATAGGAATAGTAATCAACTTGCTGTTACTACGAGCATTGGCTTGAATAGATCAGCGCATGCCGTGTGTTTATGTAAGCTGTGTTTATTAATATATTTCGAAATGTATTGATAACCGTTGTTGACAATACATGATCGACATCGATCGAAGATCGAATTTACGACCGTGCGAATTTCGTTTCTATTCTCTTTCATTTCATTGAACGAATTTTTGTTCTAACTTCTTAATAAAGTTGTATATGACCTATGTTTACATAACATTTTTTATAGAATATATAATAATACGAGAATATAATAGAATAGAATAATATAATAATACATAGAATATAATAGAATAGAATAGAATAATAGAATAATATAATAATACATAGAATATAATAGAATAGAATAGAATAATAGTATAATATAATAATACATAGAATAGAATAGAATAGAATAGAATAATAATAATAGAATAATAGTATAATATAATAATACATAGAATAGAATAGAATAGAATAGAATAATAATAATAGAATAATAGTATAATATAATAATACATAGAATAGAATAGAATAGAATAGAATAATAATAATAGAATAATAGTATAATATAATAATACATAGAATATAATAATAATAATAGAATAATAGAATAATATAATAATACATAGAATATAGTAGAATAGAATATAATAATAATAATAGAATAATAGTATAATATAATAATACATAGAATATAATAGAACAGAATATAATAATAATAATAGAATAATAGTATAATATAATAATACATAGAATATAATAGAACAGAATATAATAATAATAATAGAATAATAGTATAATATAATAATACATAGAATATAATAGAACAGAATATAATAATAATAATAGAATAATAGTATAATATAATAATACACAGAAAAGAATAGAATAGAATAGAATAATAATAATATAATAATACATAGAATATAATAGAACAGAATATAATAATAATAGTAGAATAATAGTATAATATAATAATACATAGAATATAATAGAATAGAATATAATAATAATAATAGAATAATAGAATAATATAATAATACATAGAATATACTGACAAAGTTTGAACATTAAAACCCGTATAACAATACAAATTTGTCTGATATATAAATACACGTCGTCGACGCATCGCGCGCACGTTAACGTTCGATCGTATATTTTTCTATTCTCCCGGCGAACGCGAACGTTAATTAAAAACGTATCCGCATCTCCGCCCTCGAACATCCTATCCTACAATCGTTTCTTCGTCCGGAATATTGCGCGGCCGTTCGCGCGACCACCACCAAATGCCGGATTCAATATTTTTCCCCGTTCCACGTCGGTGCGTCGAATTTGCGCAAAAATCCCAACGAACGAACGAACGCTGGGAATCGCGTGTGTGTCCCTCGTCGTAAGTACAGCTCGGTAGATAGAGGGAAATCGAGGGTCTATGAATCTGAATTCACTACACGCCTCTCCGTTTCGTTATGCTAATGGTGTAGCGTCCCTTTTCGTGCTTCTTCCATCCCCGTATTTCTTCCATCAGCAAAATTCCTTTCCGCCATGGAATTACGCCGGTACGTGATCCTTTTAGGTAACCCCCTCCTCCCCCCCCTCTCCACCCCTCCGATCTAAACTAACGTGGCTGCATAGACGGGAGGAAAATTTATGATTCGGAATCCGCGCGATTATCGCATCGCGGGGGAGACTCGTTAACTTTTCCGGTCAATTTTCGCGGGGAGAACGCGTACGCTCCGACGACGCAAACACGCAACGAGACAAATACAGCCGGCGCCCGCGTGATTATCCGAACACGACGGAAACGGAAGAAATGCATTACACATGGGCTAAATGCATTCCGCTAGGCGAAGGAAGTTCTATTATTTATAATTGCTGCGGTGCAACCCGGGGCCAACGCGGCTACGCTTCCACCGAATGCGATATTAATCTCTCCCTCTCTCACGCGCTCTCATTCGAGCTCTCGCTCTCTCGGGCGCTCTCAATTGAACTGTCGCTCTCTCTCTCTCTCTCGCTCTCGCGTTCTCTACCACTCTCTCTGACTCTCTCGCGCTCTCTCTCCCACTCTCTCACTCTCTCGCGCTCCCTCGCACTCTCTCTCACTCTCTCTGACTCTCTCTGACTCCCTCGCACCCTCTCTCACTCTCTCTGACTCTCTCGCGCTCTCTCTCCCACTCTCTCACTCTCTCGCACCCTCTCTCACTCTCTCTGACTCTCTCGCGCTCTCTCTCCCACTCTCTCACTCTCTCGCGCTCCCTCGCACTCTCTCTCACTCTCTCTGACTCTCTCGCGCTCTCTCTCCCACTCTCTCACTCTCTCGCGCTCTCTCTCCCACTCTCTCACTCTCTCGCGCTCCCTCGCACTCTCTCTCACTCTCTCTGACTCCCTCGCACCCTCTCTCACTCTCTCTGACTCTCTCGCGCTCTCTCTCTCGCTCTCTCTCGCGCTCTGACTCTCTCTCGCGCTTTTTCTCACTCTCTCTGACCCTCGATCTTTCTGTCTCTCTCGCTGTCCCATGCTCTCTCACTCTCTCTCTCTCTCTCTCTCTCTCTCACTGTCTGTCTTTCACTCACTCTTTCATTCTTTCACTCTCCCTCTCTCTCACTCTCTCACTTTGCCTCTCCTATTCTCTCTCTGTCTGTTTGTCTGTCTGTCTATCTGTCTGTCTCTCTCTCTCTGTCTCTCTCTCTCTCTCTCTCGCTCTCTCTCTCTCTCTCTCTCTCTGGCAGCATCCAGCTGCCCCACTTTTAATTTACAGGTGAACCAGCATTGTCGTCCGATATTCCGAATAATCCTCCATCCGCTTCCAAATAAATTAGTTTTCGTTTTCGGCGTGAATTTATTATGCGGGGCGCGGGGGTGGGGCTGGAGGTGGCGGGAGTCGAGCAATAATATTAATAGATGCATAAAAGAGATAATGCGTCACCCGTGGGAGAAGTGTTCGATCCGATTTTACGAGCCAGCGATGTAACAGAACTCATCGTTACGATACGAGTACTAAACGCGACGTTAATGTTCCCATAAAGTTCGGAACAATCTAATAAAAGTCATAACGATATCACTTTCGCCTATACGGGGACACGGCTTTATCTTCGGAATTATTTCCTGCATGGCTGGCCCGCGGCGTGTCCTTTCCACTGAATTGCGGCGCTCTTCGTAGACATAATATAGCGGCACTTAATTTTCTTTCCCCCGCGAAATATGTTTCTATTATGTAGTCGCATCGACGAAAGTGGACGTTCGCCGTAATATATCCGATGCTTCTCGGCGACTGCGTTTGCCAGTTCTTTTGGTAGAACTAGTGTGCAGGGTGTTCCATTTGTAACGATTTCGTCGAGCATCCTTGACAATTCGACGAAATTCGGAAGTCTCGCGAACATTCAAAATCAGAGGTCATGTCTTTTAAAGGCTCTAAGTGTTAATATTGGATGAGCCGGAGTGTTTGTATCATTTTTATGAAATAAAAATATTTTTATTGCAATGCTTTCTCATGGTCAGTGATTTTTTAAAGAGCAATCGGCGTCGATAGAAATGTCATTATCGATTAAATGCAATATTATATATTATATAAATTATATAAATATAAATATAATATATAATTATATAAATTATTGTATGCAATATAATTGCATATTGCAATATTACATAAATTGCAATATTTATAGCCATATTAACTAACGGTTAATAATGTCTAATTTTAATGTTATAATAAATTATAAACAAATATTAGTTTATATATATATATAATATTATTATTAAATATTATAATAAATTATAATAAATTATATTGCATACAATATAATTGCATATATATATAATTTTGATGTTATAATAAATATTGCAATTTATGCAATATTGCAATATGCAATTATATTGCATAAATTGCAATATTTACTGTAACATTAAAATTAGACGTTATTAACCGTTAGTTTAAAAAACTGTTAATATAACTACTAGCTAATATGGCTATAACTTGTTATAGGCTCAGATAGAAAATAAGTTAGAAAACGAGAGTCTTTTATTTATTAAACTAGAGTCATCGTCTAGTATACTAATCCCTCAATCATCTAAAAAAAAAAGTCAATTCGTTTATCCTAGTCTTAAAAAAGCTATAGCGTTTTAAAAAGTATCCGAACATGAATCAAAGTCATCCTAAATAAAATTAATACTCTCTGAAGCTAGGTCCAACGAATTCCGCGCCGACCCGAGCTCGATTGTTCCAGCATCGACGAATCAAAACAAAAGTTCCCATTTCGATATTCCGCAAAAAACCAAACTATCCCCGGGACCGAGTTTTCTCTTCAAAGAAGTCAAAATAAGGGCGTGGACTGCACCGCACAAACAGTGCAAACATCGCTCCCGTTCGTATCCGCAAGATTCCGATGGGAATTCAAAGAAAGAACGAAGCGCCCTCGCATTGTCTATTATTCGGGCTGCACGCGCGTCGGCGGAAAGAAGGCGAAAATAATGGTCGAAAGACGTTCCCGCCCCGTGCGGCACGGTATAAAGAATTCCGAGCGATCTCTGCGGCTAAATCGGCGAAACGGTGGGAAATAGAGGGGCCACTTTCTCTGTCCTTCCTCGGCCGGTATTCCTCTTTCTCTTGTTTCCACGGATCGGTCCGCGGGCCGAGATTCCGCGCTTTGTCAAAAGGTTTCGCCGGGAATCGGGAGGCGTCCGGCAAGAAACAGGCGCTTCTCCGCTCTGCCTTTCCGCATTAGACACGAGATCGAACGACGGCGATTCCGTCCGCGATTCCGACGGCGCGCGCGGTCCGGAAACCGCAGAATTGCACGGCTCGAGCACTGCAACGGCGTTCCCTGTAAATAACGTCCGTCGACAGATCAAAATTTTGCCGAACCGTTTTTACCGGCCACGATTACCGCGTCGCCCGTTACTCACCGAAACGAAACGGTCGTATCAATATTCCCGGGCGACGCCCTATTCGCGGCGCGCTCTTCATTCTTCGTTTCTTTCTCTTCCGCGCTCGTTCGCGAATGGAAAGGATTTTTGACTCCGACGGGTGGACCGCGAATTTCTTGCATTTGTCACGATACATATTTCTCTCTCTTACTCTCGCTCTCTCTCTCTCGGTCCCTCTTCCTATTCTCCCTCGCGCTCTCTCTCTCTCTCTCTCTCCCTTCCTATTTCTCTCTCCATCGCTCTCTCTTACGCTTTCTTTACCAATTTCTCGCTCTCTCTCTCTTTCTATTTCTCTCTCTCTCTCGCTCTCATTTCCTATTTCTCTCTCACGCACTCTCTCGCTCTCTCTCTTCTTATTTCTCTCTCCCGCTCCGTCTCTCTCGCTTTCTCTCTCGCGCTCTCTTTACCAATTTCTCTCTCTCTCTCTCTCACTCACTCTCTTCCTATTTCTCCCTCTCTCGCTTTCTCTCTCGCGCTCTCTTTACCAATTTCTCTCTCTTTCTCTCTCGATCTCTCGCGCTCTCTCGCTCTCTTCCTATTTCTCTCTGTCGCTCTCTCTCTCTCGATCTCGCTCTCTTCTTATTTCTCTCTCGATCTCTCGCGCTCTCTTTACCAATTTCTCTCTCTCTCTCTCTCTCTCTCTCTCGATCTCTCGCGCTCTCTTTACCAATTTCTCTCTCTCGATCTCTCGATCTCTCGCACTCTCTCGCTCTCTCTCTCTCTCGCTCTCTCTTCCTATTTCTCTCTCTTGCTCGCTACACATCACATATCACATTGATAAATCAAAATTAACGTGTCGAACCTTCGACACAAAAAACAGCTGTTTCATATTAGTTTTTGTTATTAGTTTATAGAACTATTAGTTATTACAATAAGAGATTTATTCTGATGTTGAAGAAGTGTTATTGCAGCATTTGTTGTAAGTAACGTGTAAATTTAATGAATAACTCGTAAATGTATCTTTACGATATGAATAATCGTAAATTAAAAAATTAGTGACCATTAATTAACGTCACTTTAAATCTAGTGCTAAGAGGATCGAGCGGTTAATAATATTAATCGGTTGACTGTGTCACGACGAGTGACCAGCACAGCAATGCGACGGTTCACAGAGACGACTCTGCGCACAGCGATGTCCGGTGCTTGGAAATTAGCGGGTAAAATGACCGCTCGGAAAGATCGAAAGAAATCGAACGGACGCATGATCGTTCGAAAAATTCCGAAATCGTACGAGATCTCTCGAGTAAAGAGATGAAAGCGATGCAGGGATAAATTTATCGCCGCGGTCGAGAATGAAAAGCGAGATTACGCGGGGATATCGTCGACTGGGGGGATTTACGTGGCTCGTTCGCAAAAAAGTAAAACAGCCGAAGAGCCAAAGGAAAAGGGGAGGAGAGAGAGAGAGAGGGAGAGAGAAATAGGCAAAGATATATATATATATATATATATTTCTCTCTTGCTCTCTCTCTTGCTTTCTTTACCAATTTCTCTCTATCGCTCTCTTTCTTCCTATTTCTCTCTCTCTCACGCTCTCTCACGCTCTCTCTTTATCTCTCTCTCTCTCTCTCGCTCTCTCACGCTCTCTCTTTATCTCTCTCTCTCTCTCTCTCTCTCTCTCTCTCTATATATATATATATATATATATATATATATATATATATATATATATAGGGAAAGAGAGAGATCGAGAGAGAAATAGGAAGAGAGCGGAAGATCGCGAGAGATCGAGAGAGACAGAGAGAGAGAGAGATAAAGAGAGAGCGTGAGAGGGCGAGAGAGAGAGAAATAGGAAGAAAGAGAGCGATAGAGAGAAATTGGTGAAGAGAGCGCGAGAGAGAGCGAGAGAGAGAAATTGGTAAAGAGAGCGCGAGAGAGAAAGCTAGAGTGAGACAAATAGGAAGAGAGTGAGCGAGAGAGAGAAATAGGAAGAAAGTGAGCGAGAGAGAAAATTTGGTAAAGAGAGCGTGTGAGAGAGAAATAGGTAGAGACAGAGCGGGAGAGAGCAAGAGAGAGAAATAGGAAGAGAGAGAGAGAGAAAACGAGAGAGAGAAATAGGAACAGAGAGCAGGAGAGAAAAATAGATATAGCAAAAGGGAGAGACAGCGAGTGGATTAGAGCGCTAGGAGCGGCGGAGGGGGGAGTGGAGGACGCGCGCGGGATAGGTAAGAAAATATATTTAATGCGTGGAACACGATCCGGCGATCGTTTCAGCGGACTCATCAGTCCTCGAATGTAAATTCGGCTCGGGGAGCACTAGCCAGCCGCGGTTAATACTAAACCAAGAGAAGGATTATGGTGAAAGGAGGGATTACGTGAGCCCGGTGGCGGCCGCGAGATTGGAAAATTTATGAAAACCTTCCGAACGGTTGGCGCCGGGTATTTATAAAGCAATCCAAGACACGTTAGCCCGGCGAAATATTAATAGGGTTGCAGGGATTCGATCGGGTTCTCTCTCTCTCTCTCTCTCTCTCTCTCCCGGCCCGAGCCGTCCTCCGGGAACACGTGACGGACAATAATTTACCAGCGAGACGATAAATTCCACGTTAAAATCCAGCCGGAAGGGATTTACGTTCGCGGGTTACCCGGAGACCCTTCTATTCGCGCCTCCGCCCTCTATATCTCCCCATCTTCCATCCCTCGTTTCACGATTTCCTGTCTCCGCAACGCGCTCAGGTTGCCCGTTACCCTCTTCGTATTTTCGTTTCCTTCCGATCCCCCGTCGCGAACTCTCTATAGGCCCGCTCGCCTAATCTTGCCGTTCGTTATACATTGGAATTCCTGCCGATATTAGGCTGTTACGCGAAACGGATGCGCGGGATAATTCTGCCGTCTACGATTTTTAGTTTGCGCCGATGATTATTGTAATTTCTCTGCCAGAAATGGTTCGGAGATCGGAATTGAAACCGGCAGATCTGAGAATACTAGGTAAATTCGGGCAATTGATTTCGGCAATTCGGAGGCCATGTGACACGATGTGAAGGCAATTCGGAGGCCACGTGACCGGTATGAAGGCAATTCGGGGGCCACGTGACACGATTTAAAGGCAATTTAGAGGCCACGTGGCACGATTCGAAGGCAATTCGGATACCACGTGCCACGATTCGAAGGCAATTCAGAGACCATGTGACACAATTAAAGGCAATTCGGAGGCCGCATACCACGATTCGAAGGAAATTCGAGGGCCACGTGCCACGAATCGAAGGCAATTCGGAGGCTACGTAACCGATGTGAAGGCAATTCGGAGGCCACGAGACATGATTCGAAGGCAATTCAGAGGCAACCGGAGGTCACGTGCCGCATCACACGCAACAAACTACATAGGCGTAAGCATTGGGAAATTCATGGCATCCCGAGATTTGGCATTTCCAAGAGAAATTACTGTATTCGGTCCGTCGACGGGGACTGTTTCGAGATCCGGTGAAAACTTTGTTAATCTACGAAGCGAAATTTAGTGCGACGAACATCTTTCACTGATTACGCTTCTAAAGATCCGGACGGGTTTATAAAGATCAAGTTGGCAATTTCGAAGAAACACTTCACTTAAAATGACCGCATATATTATTTCAATTTAAATTTAAAATTATTATGGGAATACCGAACAGTGTTCAGCAAGCTCAAGGTGTACAGCAAAAAGCATTTGGACGCTTACAGAAACTGAAATAAATTTAAGAAACCGATAGGAAATTCTTACAATTTCTTTAACTTATTTCAAGCCTAGTTTTACGAAACTGTGTCTTGAATATTTTAAAAAGAGGATTACAGTTTCTTTTCGGCGATACGTTCACCGCGTTTTCAATTATTTCTTCGACCAATTTTCTCGGCGTCCCTTTGCCGCATAAAATGGAAGCGCTATAAGTCAGAAAAGCCATCCTAAATTTACAGTTAAAGCGGCTTCAGAGTGCAAGGGTTAATAATATATAATAATAATTAATAGTAATATATTATAATATATTAGTATATAATAATATTATATAATAATAATAATTATATAATAATATTATATTGTAATATATTATTATATAATAATAATTATATAATAATATTATATAATAATAATTATATAATAATATTATATAATAATATTATATAAGGGTTATATATAATAATAAAGGGTTAATAATCTCGTAAATATTGTACAACGCGGATCAACGCGAAACAACCGATTACTAGCGCAAAAGTGAATTGAAAAAGACTGTAGCCGACGCAGAACCATAAAGGGTTAATAGTGCAAACAGATTGTTCGCAACGAGTTCGATCGGAGAAGCTGGCGATCGGAAGTTTCGTCACGTCTCACCGACGTCGAAACGTCCGACGACGCGGATTCATTCGGGGCTTTCGTTCTTTCATTCGGTTTGATGGACAATGATCCGTAGGCCGCGCAAGTGGTCGCCGCTTCTTCGTGCTTTTTATGGCGTCGCATCCAATCCAATATGGTGTCGCAGCGAGGCGTCGTCCCCCCTTTCGTCGCGTAAACGAGATAATCATGAGTCCGACAAATCAGACGAGAACGAGCTCGTGTCCACGTCGGTCGATTCGACCTCGTCGCCTAAACGACTGGCGCCACGACTTTTCTATCTGTACAAGAGAATCTGTATGGGAAGAATACTTTTTATGGGGGCTTTCGGGAACGGTCCCGTTCCGTCCGTTCTTCCTGGCGATTTTGACGGCCCCGAAGATGGAACGTCGAATAAATCGGAAACCGTTCACCTGCCGTCGATGGATATTGCGATGACATCTCGGAACACCGGGCTTACGTTACGAGTAGGCTTACGAGCGGATGAGAAAATTCCACGGTTGTTCGCTTCGCACGGATTTTTGGGGGCAGTGTTTTCAATGAAAGAATACGTGCGGCGAGTTTAGTATGTATTGACAAATTTGTGCTATTTGTATGTGTTAATTTATGCGTTTGTAGGTTCGTACGAAATTTAGGTGTATTTAATATATACTTGTATATTTATTTGTATGTTTGTGTATTTAATTGTATATTTGTGTATTTAATTGTATATTTATATCTTTATTTGTATATTTGTGTATTTAATTGTATATTTGTGTATTCAATTGTATATTTATATATTTATTTGTATATTTGTGTATTAATTGTATATTCGTATATTTATTTGTGTATTTGTATATTTATTTGTATATTTGTATATTTATTTGTATATTTGTATATTTATTTCTATATTTGTATATTTATTTGTATATTTGTATATTTATTTGTATATTTGTATATTTATTTGTATATTTGTATATTGTATATTTGTATATTTATTTGTATATTTGTATATTTGTATATTTGTATATTTATTTGTATATTTGTATATTTATTTCTATATTTGTATATTGTATATTTGTATATTGTATATTTATATATTGTATATTTGTATATTGTATATTTGTATATTGTATATTTATATATTGTATATTTGTATATTGTATATTTGTATATTGTATGTATTATATATATTGTATATATTGTGTATATTTGTATATTTATTTGTATATTGGTATACTGTATATTTGTACATTAAATATACATAAACTTAGTATGTTTTAAACCAATAAACATATAAACCAGTACATACAAATAGCACAAATATTTTTATATTATTATACCTACATATATATAAAAAAGTATTTCATTACATTTGTGTTTACTATTGTCTTCAAATGAAAAGAGAAAGTCTATATATTTAGTACATATATACTTTCAAGTATATATTAAAAAATGTACACGCGCATAACCATGTCTAAAAATGCACAAACATACGTACTGTTCGCTGACCAAATTCATCATCGAGACAAGTTAATTAGTAGCATCTTCATTATTTATTCCATTCGTCACTTGACAATTTTGGCACGCGTAGATAACACGTTCTCGAGTAGCTTCGCCGAGGGAACGGTTTTAAAAGCGCGAGTCTCGTTTATTTCGTGCAACACAATGCGAACGTATATATCAACGGCAGCGCAAGAAATTATAAAAACATACGAAGCCTCCGTTTCCGTTTCCCTTCCATTTCCATTCACCGAGGGGCTCTCCCGAACAAGAGCCAAAGACGCCGCCGGCCGCGGCCGAGCAATTATCAAGCCAGGTTTTTTTCAAAAGGCCGCGCGACGACGCCGCATTTGCATCGGCGTTTTCTCGCGCGCCCGGTCGAGGGTGTAAATGGCGTGAAAACCTAATTTGTGGCACGATCAACGGGTGCACTGCGGTAAATGAATTTCGTTAGACACAGCGTGGTCCGCGCGCGCGCGACGGAAAGGTGCTGCACGGCCCGTAGGCGCCCATCCGAGTGGCTGAAACATCGAGAACCCATTAAATCTCGACGTCTTCGCTCGGGAAAGTCAAAATGCTTCATAGCGTCGCGGAAATTCTTTCCCCGTTCCGAGAGGCCCGTTCTTTCTTTTTTTTTCGCCGGTTCCTTCCTTTTTTTTGGCTACGCTCACGGGGCTCGCCTTTCACGGTTTCAACGAGATCGCACTAAACTCCGCCGTTCGCATAAAAGTTGCATTAGCCCGAGGATTTTATTGAAATCGACTGCGGCTCAACTTTCTTTTTGACTACACACCCGCGTCCATATTTACTTCTCCCTCTCCCGTCTATATACGTCCCTGCGTTCTCTCGTTCAGAAGTTCCAGCACACTCTCCGGGCTTCCCTTTGGACGGGCTATACGTACCTTTCACGAGTTCGCGTGCGCCGGTAAGTAGACAGCGAATGTTCATGCAGATTTTTATGCGCGGGAATTAAAAAGAACAAGAATCTCACGCGTAAAATTTCACCCGGTAATTCACCGGCTCTGGATCCTGCTTGAAATTTCAACATTCCCGCGAAATTTACTTTTCCGGGGAGAACGGCACGGTTTCTTTCAAATTATTAAATTACGTTGAATTACGTTGAATTACGTTGAACTATGTTGAAGTACGTTAAATTACGTTGAATTACATTGAATTACATTGAATCACATTAAATTACATTACATTACATTGAATTACATCGAATTACATCGAATTATGTCGAATTACATTGAATTATGTTGAATTACATTGAATTACATGGAATTACATTAAATCACGTTAAATCACATTAAATCGCATTAAATCACGTTAAATCACATTAAGTCACATTAAATCATATTAAATCACGTTAAATCACATTAAGTCACATTAAATCACATTAAATCACATTAAATCATGTTAAATCACATTAAGTCACATTAAATCACATTAAATCACGTTAAATCACATTAAGTCACATTAAATCACATTAAATCACGTTAAATCACATTAAGTCACATTAAATCACATTAAATCGCGTTAAATCACATTAAGTCACATTAAATCACATTAAATCACGTTAAATCACATTAAGTCACATTAAATCATATTAAATCACGTTAAATCACATTAAGTCACATTAAATCACATTAAATCACATTAAGTCACATTAAATCACATTAAATCACGTTAAATCACATTAAGTCACATTAAATCATATTAAATCACGTTAAATCACATTAAATCACATTAAATCACATTAAGTCATATTAAATCACATTAAATCGCGTTAAATCACATTAAGTCACATTAAATCACATTAAATCACGTTAAATCACATTAAGTCACATTAAATCATATTAAATCACGTTAAATCACATTAAGTCACATTAAATCACGTTAAATCACGTTAAATCACATTAAGTCACATTAAATCATATTAAATCACGTTAAATCACATTAAGTCACATTAAATCACATTAAATCACGTTAAATCACATTAAGTCACATTAAATCACATTAAATCACATTGAATTACATTACATTATATTACATTTGTGCCAAAAATATGTAGGTCCCCCCACCCCTAATTGTGAGGGGTAAAAAGTTAAAAATAACAGGAAACCGAATAACAGCTTTATTGCTGTACGATAAAATTATGGTAAGCGAATATTCCAATCTTTTTGAAAATCCATATTGTGCCCATGAAAGGGTTAAATCAGCAGATTATAAGCGTTCAAGAATATAAATGGTTTTAATAAAACCATGGTTTTAATCAACCAAATGGTTTAAATAAAAGGTTTTAACTTATCGAACCCCTTAATGGCAGGGAAAAAATTGTTCTTTGGAAGATTAGTCGTTCAAATGTTGAATTTTATTTTATTTTATTTTAATTCATTTGATTAAATGCAAGATTTTCGTTCCTGCAACACATTCCTGATTAGACAAGTATATCAGGGTCGATAAGCCACGTTTCAACCGACCCATGCGAGAGTTCGGTTTCCCTAAAACCTAAAACACAGTACCGTACGATACTAATTGTGTTTCTATCCGGGCTCGACGCGAAGCCTAACTTCGCTTTCGCTCATTGGCGGTGTCGACCTTTCGGATACCAATTTTACGCTTCAGTTATGCTAGGGACTACTCGCGTCGGACTACAGTCGAGTGTGTCGAATGATTGGCTATCAGGTTACTGGAATTCTACTGCATTTCCTTCAGGATCAACCGAGACTGTCCTGGGATATCCAATTCGAGATCTGTAATTCTATCCACCCCCCCCCCCCCCTCCTCCGAATGCAGTGCTCTTGACTATCGTTAGACTTTATTATTTCCTGCGATGTTCGCACTCTTTCCAAAGTTAAATGTATTTCTTTACAGTGCGACGATATTACAGTAAGTAATGTCTCTCTAATTGACACTCAGATCGCCCACAAAAATGGACAATTTTGGAAGAGGAGATACGATTGCTCGAGCCTTGTGGCTCGTTTTTTACGGTTACCGAATTATCAAACGAACTGCAAGGCTCTTCTATTACTGTACAGTATATATAAGAAATAGAAATTTATTAAAAGTGTGTTTCACATTTTAATAATTTCAACGAATTAAGGAGAACGTAAGATCTTCTTTAAATTCTTCCGAATTCTTCTCTACTAATTCTTCTAAATTTCACAAACAAAATTGAACAACTTGGAAAAAGGAGATACGATTTTTCACAAGCTAAGGGACAATTGGGGAGAATTTACTGCCGTTCGACTCCCCACTCGAAATACTAAATAAAAAATACTAAACTAAATAAAAAAAGGACACGCATCAGTTTATTCTTTTTAAACCACGAGTCCACGAGACATTTCACAATCTCATCCGAAACAGGACACCCAGTGTATTCAAACTCTAAGTAACGAAATTCGTGCTTGGGTCAGCACGGACCCCGAGTCCGGTTTGGACGGTGTTACGAGCCACGTTGTTGAACCTGCGTTAGATCATAGCAGGGGAAAGCTGAGAGAGAGAGAGGGAAAGAGAGAGAGAGAGAGGGAGCGAGAGAGAGAGAGGGAGCGAGAGAGAGGGAGCGGGAGAGAGAGGGAGCGAAAGAGAGGGAGCAAGAAAGAGAGAGAGAGGGAGCGAGAGAGAGGGAGCGAGAGAGAGTGGGAGCGAAAGAGAGAGGGAGAGGGAGAGAGAGGGAGCGAAAGAGAGGGAGCGAGAGAGCGAGAAAGGGAGCGAGAAAGAGAGAGAGCGAGAGAGAGGGAGCGAGAAAGAGAGAGAGTGAGAGAGAGCGAAAGAGAGGGAGCGAGAGAGAGCGAAAGAGAGGAAGCGAGAGAGAGAGGGAGCGAGAGAGAGAGGGAGTGAGAGAGAGAGGGAGCGGGAGAGAAAGGGAGCGAGAGAGAGAGAGAGAGGGAGCGAGAGAAAGAGGGAGCGAGAGAGAGAGCGAGAGAGAGAGAGAGAGAGAGAGATGTTGCCCCGCAAGTTGAAAAACCGCGAGCACCTCTTGGCGGTGCAGTTTCAGAGGCGCACAAAGGCTCGAATCTGGCCGTTCAGCCGGTCGCAATCATCGCGTCGGGACCACATGAAGTCCGTCGGGCCGGCCGGCCCGCAAAGCGTCCGACGCAGAGACTATCGGGCAGTGACGAGCGAAAGCGGAGCTCCGTCTTCCGCCGATTTTGATTGCACGGTTGCCGATCGATCCCCGGAGTTCGGATTTTCGCGTTTCACGTTGCAGAGCGAGCGACGCGCTGCAACGCGACGCGGCAGTGAGTACCAAGGGAGGAAGGAAGGGAGGAATGAAGGAATGAAGGAAGGAAGGAAGGAAGAGAGTTCCGCGGCCAGAATTCCCGAGGAGTCCGATTTATTTCTCCGGGGCTCGGATTCAGCGTAATGGACAGCACGTTTACAGGCCGCGGCCGTCGAAGCGGTAAGCGTGTGGAAAGCGAGCCGGGCCGCGCAACAAAGTCCCAATAAAGCCGGCTTCGGAGCCGGTTAAGTGAAAGATATTACGCGGCCGTTACGTATGCGGCCGCCGTAGCCGGGAAAAAGAGGGGCCGGGTCGAGATCGACGTCGCCTTTGTGAGCGGAACCTATCGACAGCTTTGTTGCCGGCGCATTTACGAACGTCTGGCGCAGCCAGTCCTCCACGGAGGAGAGCGTCGCGACGCCGTGCCGCGTCGCGTCGCGACGCCTCGCCTCGCCTCGCCTCGCCCCGCCGTCGGCACCCCGGGCGAAATGTCACGTCGACGACGGAACCGTTCTCACCTGGGACCAAAGAGGGCCGTTCTTACGCGACCCGCGCAAATTCCGGATGCAATTTTATACTCTGTATTGCCTCGACTTGCTGCCCCCTCTCCCCTCTTCTCCCCCCCTTCCGTCTTCTCTGTAAGAAATGGGGGAGATTGCCGCGGAAAATCGGCGAGATGCGATCGTAAACGATTTTGACCCTCGACCGGTCACGCGCGCCGACAAACTGGCTGATAGGAGCGTTTAATTCTGAAATTGAACGTTTTCGGACGATTTTCGAGTTTGACGTAATTCGAGAACGATGTCTCAGTGACCCAGAATAAGTATTATGAAGAATGAATATTATATTCTGAAAATTATGGTATTTTTGGGAAATGCGGGATTCCTCGGGTGATTTGAAGCAACTTTTTCCTTTGCGAAAATGCGATCCGCCGCTTCGTTTACGAGTTATTGACGGAAAACAGTGACCAATGAGAGATCGTGTATGGCTGACACCCCGCCCTCGCGACCACTGCCGCTGCGTCATAAGGCCGACGCGACGCGGCATTGGCCGCATGAGTGGAGCGCCGGCCGCACTCGTTCTTCGATTGGTCCACGTTTTTCGTTAATAACTCGTAAACGAAGCCGCGGATTGCATTTTCGCTAAGGAAAAAGTTGCTTGAAATGATCTTGGGAACCTGCCATTTCCTAGAATTACCATAAATTTGTATATGACATTCAACTGACAAGTGGAAGTCCGCAGGGTTAACGTTCGTCTTTCGACGAGATTTGGGACAGTGATAGAGCTTGCAAAACTGAATCCAATGATAGTCGGTTTCGGGGGCAGTTAATGTTAGAGTTGCTGATAAAAGACCGGAAAGATGCGCTAGATTACGCTGCGATTTGAAGAAATTGATTGGTTGACCGACACTGTTTTATAGCGAGACAATTTGCATTTGAACTTCGATCGTTGTCATATTTATTTTGTTAATTATTCAATTCTGTAAGTTGTGTTTTTGATGTTTTTCATTTAAAACTTGTCTACGTGGAATGTATATGATAGCTTGCAAAATATAATCACACGAAATCGAAAATTTTTTAATTGTATACCAATAAAAATAAAATATTAATATGGTATAATAATATCATTATAAAATATTAATATGGTATAATATTATATTATATAATATTAATATGGTATAATATTATATCATATAATATTAATATGTTATAATATTATATTATATAATATTAATTGGTATATTATATTATATAATATTAATTGGTATAATATTATATTATATAATATTAATTGGTATAATATTATATTATATAATATTAATATGGTATAATATTATATTATATAATATTTTATTATATTATAATTATATTAATTATATAATTTTATAACATTATAATTATATAATATTATTATACATATAATAATTTTGCATCGATTTGCATCTTTGTTACAATCGTTGCGCTATGATTTCTCTCAATGCCACGTTCATCAATATTTCTTCTTCCTTTAAGAAAGCATTGTTCTCCGGAACTTTCACAAAAAGATCGTCTTTTAAATCGTAAGTATCGCACTTGTGTGCGCGCAAGAGTTCTATCTTAATTATTTAACTGGCGAAATATTTTATTATTATTTAGTAGGCGAAACGGTCGCTTCGGCGGCATCGAAAATAAATTCGTATCTCCGTTCGTTCCGCGTCGTTGTATAAAATACAAAAGAGTTCTTACCGGTTCGCGGACCAGTCCGAAGTGTATTTCAACGTAACAAGCGTTACGGCCACGTTAACAACGCGGCTCGCGAAAACAAGAATTTGCATACAGTCCGCTCAGTTTACTCGGAGGCGCGCTGCATCGATCGGAAACCATTTTGTTATGCTTTTTCGCGAGGCCGACAATAAGCAAAGTCGGCGGGAATCGTCGAGTTCGTGGACGAGCATCGATGGGGAATTATGTATACAGTTTATGTGTACCGTGCCGTTTGATAAAGGAGCGTCTTGAATTTTCATGCCCGAGTGTCCGCCCCGCAGACCGGCGCGCGGCGGCCGAAGTGCTCGCGGTACAAATTGTTACGTGACTGATTGGGAATACAGAAATTACTTTCGAGCATTCGAAACGAATCGTGACGTGCATTCGAAGCGACCGATCAACCATTGATAGCGATAATACCCGTTGCGTAATGCTGCAGCGAGGTAAGCGCAGCGTCTCCCCTTCGTTCGGCAATATTCGTGAGACGAGGGGGCGAGATGAGATCCTCCGGCAAACGGTGGACAAACGATCGAACATGGTGAAAGTTAACCATTTGCACTCGAAGCCATTTTAACTGTAAATGTAAAATAATTTTTTTCTGACCTATAGTATATGCTTTTCAAGTATAACAAAGTGCACTTTGTGCATGTGAAATTGAGTTTTGTGACTCGTATAACAATTATTAGAACTTTTAATATGGATTTCTTAAAAGTTATCTTGGAACGTGATATAACAATTTCAGTGGGGCCTCGAAGTCGCCACTCGAGTGCAAAGGGTTAATCGCGAAACTTGCACGCTTGTTGCACGTTTCGCGTCTTTAACGTTGGATTTACGAAATCCGACAAAATGGCGGGTCACTAATTCTTTTAATTTACGACAAATACGATTAATATTTACGATTATTCATATCGCAAAGATACATTTGTGAGTAATAACTATATTCAATTAAATAAAATAATAAATATAGTATATAATAAAATAATAAAATAATAAAGTAATAAAATAATAAAATAATAAAATAATAAAATAATAAAATAATAAAATAATAAAATAATAGAATAATAAAATAATAAAATAATAAAATAATAAAATAATAAAATAATAAAATAATAAAATAATAAAGTAATAAAATAATAAAATAATAAAATAATACAATAATAAAATAATACAATAATAAAATAATACAATAATAAATATATTCAATTTATACGTCAATTATGACAAATGTTGCAATAACACTTGTTAAAGTTCAGAATAAACGTCTCCTTGTCCCTTTCAAAAACTAATATAAAACAGCTGTTTTCCGTGCTCCGTAATTCTAGCATTAACATACAACCGCTGACCATAATAACATTTATAAAATTTATTTCTTCTCACTTTCAATGCTCCCTCGTTTTCCACCAAACAACTACGAAAACATCGTTCCTTTCCTAAAATCCATAAAAATTGCATCTGCCAAATAAACTGATTTCCTCGACAAAATCCCTCGAAGAACCCCGGAACCCCAGAAAGATCAACAGAATAGAAACCTCCCCCGAAGGAAAAGTTCATCTTAAAAAGAATTCTCTTTCCGAGGAGCAAACACGTTGAAAACACGAAAGAACCGACGCTCCGTTGTAAAATTAACGAGCGGTCAGTCATCGGATGGTCACGAAATTCGTCGGGTGAAAGGCGAGAACGTCGCGGGGCGGATAGAACGAGGCGCGTGTACCTAAACTAAGGGGGATGCCTAAGCGGGCGAACAAAAGGCCGCCGCTGGTTGCATCGATTTTCAGCCGCGAATTCACGATCCGCAGCGGCGCGCAACTTTTCTGCGGTCTCGTCGTCGGCCGGTCCTCTGCCGGTTCCTATATACATATACATATACATACATATATATATTTTTTTTGTTCCTTAGGAAATCGAGCCGCACCACGCGCCGCGGACAGTGATAGCGCGCCGGCTAGAACGAAGACAATGGCCGCCGCTCGTCTGGCGCTCTCCATTCCGTTCGGAGCCTTTCAAAAATGCCGAGGGTAAATTCGCCGAGGAATATCGAGTTGGCAGGTATCAATGGGGGTGGCCCCGGCCCACGTGTCCGTCTGCGAGCGCAGCGAGGGGGAGGGGGGCGAATGGGACGAAACTCGGCCCAGATTCGGAATATGGGTCGGGTCGCCTGCATCGGCGCATCCCCCGGGCGCTATACGGCTCGCTCTCTGCTGCAGGGGCGCCGCGCGTGTTCGATGCACTCGCAGCAGCCAGTAACACGGTCATACGTGACAGCCGCAGCTGACCGTCGCGCGTCGAATTTGAATTGATAATACGCGTAATTTCTGACCGTCGGTATTCCGGCGATAACGCGGGAATAATTAATTCGCCAGGCCGGGGCCGCGTTGTTCTTTCAGCGTAGCAGGTGCGCGACGGGCTGATGGATATACACCGTTTTGGTTCTCCGGAAGAGAAGGGTTAGATATTTGAGATTTATATATCTCAATATATATATATATATTTATATATTTATCTCTCTCTCTCTCTCTCTCTCTCTATATATATATATATATATATATATATATATATATATATATATATATATATAGGCGCCTCGATTTCCCATGATTTCTTAGCTCTTAAGTAGCGAGGGTTATGCGGTATGGATTTATTATTGGCGAATGGGTTGTTAATATTTATTGTTGATAATATAAGAGTACGCACGGCTGCTGTGTTTTCAAGATTACTGACCCATTGGTTGACCTTTTTACATTAGAGATTTAGGCGCCCTGATTTCCAATGATTTCTTAGCTCTTAAGTAGCGAGGATTACTCGGTATGGATTTATTATTGGCGAATGGATTGTTAATATTTATTGTTGATAATATAAGCGTACGCGCGGCTGATGCCTTTGAAAGATTACTGACCTATTAGTTGACCTTTGTACATTTGAGATTTAGGCGCCTCGATTTCCCATGATTTCTTAGCTCTTAAGTAGCGAGGATTACGCGGTATGGATTTATTATTGGCGAATGGATTGTTAATATTCATTGTTGATAATATAAGCGTACGCACGGCTACTGCCTTTAAAAGATTACTGACCTATTGGTTGACCTTTGTACTGTGCGATATTCGAAATGCAAGTGCAGTAATTTCTCCCTAATTGAGAGAAATTACATACTCTCGGGTTGGAAACGAAAATGGACAATTTCGGAAGAGGAGATACGATTATTCAACAACTATAAAAGCTAGTTGAACTATAGTTATTGACTATAGAACTATAAAAATTATTGTTAATAACTGTATCTCCTGTTCCCAAATTGTCCATTTTTGTGCGCAACCTGAACGCGAATTAGGGAGAAATTACTCTCTGTATTACTTATTAAGACATTAAGATATTTTCTTTTTAATCCTTTTTAAGGTATTTCAAATTAAGAGATTCTTATATATATATATATATATATATATATATATATATATATATATATATATATATATATATATGTTCGTCCGGTCGAACAAACAAATTCATTTACAATTTTATTATTCATTTATTTATTATTCCTCATTCTTTCTCTCTCTCTCTCTCTCTTCCTCTTTTTCTATATTTATTTCTGCCGTTGAGTATTGCCATTGATTTATCGTTATTCATAAAATTAAAAATTTTATCAATACTTACAAGCATATAATCGAGAATTATACATTTCAACCTTATGGATAAGACAAAGATATTAGTATGAATTTGAAAATTAGTTTTAAGGTTATAAAATTGTGAGGATTAATCATTTTGTACTGGAGTTAAAGGCGTTAGAATTAATTTTATTTGCGGTATTAGTAAAAATCATTAAATTCACAAAGATGATTAGAGCTAACACCAATGGAATTTAATTGAATAAATAGGATATTACTGTAAATTTAAAAATTACTTTTAAAAGATCATAAAATTGTGCGGTTTAATAATCCTATATTGAAATTAAAGCGACCAGAATTAATTTTATTTGTGCTAGCAATAAAAATCATTAAATTCACAAAGTGGAGTAGAGCTAACCCCAATAGAATTTAATCGAATAAATAGAATATCACTATGAATTTAAAAATTACTTTTAAAACATCATAAAATCATGAGGTTTAATAATTTCGTATTGAACTTAAATCATCTAGAAGATATTACTGTGAATTTGAAAATTAGTTTTAAAAGATCATAAAATTGTGAAGTTTAATAATTCTGTATTGAAATTAAAGCGATTAGAATTAATTTTATTTGTGCTAGCAATAAAAATCATTAAATTCACAAAGCTGATTAAAGCTAACCCCAATATAATTTAATCGAATAAATAGAATATCACTATGAATTTAAAAATTACTTTTAAAACATCATAAAATCATGAGCTTTAATAATTTCGTATTGAACTTAAACCATCTAGAAGATATTACTGTAAATTTGAAAATTAGTCTTAAAAGGTGATTAGGGTTAACCCCAATAGAATTTAATTGAATAAATAAGATATATCACTGTAAGTTTAAAAATTTAAAACTTAAATCATCAAGAATTCATTCCAAACTCTACCAGAAAACACAGTGCACGAACGTGACGAAACGAAACGGGACAATTTCGTTAGCCCCCCGATCAACTTAGCGAACATATTTCGTCGCGGCCCGCTAAACACAGCCTAACATTCCCTCCGAATTCTTTCTTATCGCCGAATCTCGTTATCCAGTCCCGTATCGATCAGAAAGAAACCCGTCTATCGCGTTCCGGGACGCGGGCACCGGGCGGCCACCAGCAAACTCCTCGGCTGGCCTAAATTCAATTATTCCAGCGAAAGCATCGTCCTTATCGATATAATTCTATTCTCCTCTGCGCCGGCAAGGAGGCAGCGGTCTATAGGAGCCGGCGAACGCGAGACAGAACCGAGTGCATCGTGCATCCGTGTGCATTGCTCGCGCGCGCGCGCGCGCGTTCCTCGCTATCCTTTATCGCGAACGAATGCGTACCGCTCTGGCAAGTTGTCGCACGAAGAGAAACAGAACAAACCAGCAGCACGAGCAAACAGCCTCTCTTCTCGTTCCTCTGTATCTGTGTCTGTGTCTGTGTCTGTCTGTCTGTCTTCCAGCCAGCCCGGGTAAACTGGCAACGCGTACATCCGCGTGATTATAACGCGGCATCGGGGTTTGAGTAACTGGAGGAAATTTGCGGCTCGCGCGACAAACAACGAAACGAAGTTAAACTCCGACGTTTAACCGGCAACTTTTGAAGCTGTATTCCGCGCGCGATGGCCGTCCCCGATTCGCTTCGTCTGCCACGGGCTCTCCGCGTGCACCACCCAGCCGTCGGTTACCACCCCCCGGGGTTGCTTGCTATCCTGCGACCTTTCCCACGGAACGACCCCCCGTGAAAAATGGCCGAAAAATATCTGATAGAATTCATACGGCAAATTTATCCCGGGAACGTCGAAGTGTTTAAAAAGTGCTGCGTCGCAGTCCGCGTCTCTCGATCTTCTCCTCTCGCTTCCCGCAACTTTTTCGATACCTTTTCTTTTTGGTAATTGAAACGTGTTAGAGCTGGTCGTAGTCGTTCTGCGTCGACGAGTTTGCCCGTCCATCGAAATGTTCTGGGATGAGTATCGAGTCGTTGCGGCACGTTTTTTTAAGCAGATACGGTGATTGGAGGTTTTAATAAACGTGTGGATATTAAATTATTAATTTATTGTTATTGCACTATATTGTTTTGTAATATATTATATTGTACTATATCATATTATATTATATTACATTATATTGTAATATATTATATTATATTATATTTCATTATATTGTAATATATTATATTGTATTATATTGTATTGTAATATATTATATTATATTATATTGTATTACATTATATTGTATTATATTACATTATATTATATTATATTACATTATATTGTAATATATTATATTGTATTACATTATATTGTAATATATCAAATTTTATTATATTATGTTGTACTATATTACGTTATATTACATTATATTGTAATATATTATATTGTATTACCTTATATTGTAATATATTGTATTGTATTATATTACATTATATTATATTATATTACATTATATTGTAATATATTATATTGTATTACATTATATTGTAACATATTATATTACATTACATAATACATATATATTACATATACTAGGATTACATACACATATATATTATTATATTACACTTATTATGTTATATTAATCGCACAGAATTTTCGTTTCTTTCGTGTCGATTTAGTATAAACGAAGAACGTTCAGGTTCGAATAAATCATTCGAATAGAGATTGTAAAATTCTATTCGAACAATAATGCGAACAATTGTTGACAGCGATTTTTTTACTGCGCAATTTTATTGGAATATATTATTACATAAATTAGTAGCAAATTAAGTAAATAACTTGGTCAATTCCAAGTACTTACAATATTATACTACAATCTACTCAAAAGTAACGAACTTTCCGATGCAACAGTTAAATTTAAGAAGATATAAACGGAAGAAATAAAAATCGATCAACGAAAGAAAAAGAAACGCTTCATATTCTACCATTTTTAATCAAATTAATATTATTTTCTGTATAACTCCTCGTACGAATAAATTCTTATTCGAGCAGAAAAATCTCATTGGGACAAATTTTTATTTGGACAAATTTTCGTCTAGGTACATTTTTATTCGGATAAATTTGTATCCAGACAAAAATTCTCCCTCGATTGTCCATTCATTCGATAGCGTACCGAATCAAATTTACACCCGTCGAGTCATCATCGCGTTTAACCCATCACCGGAACAACATCTCCCCGAACTCCGGCACTAAACGAATCCGCGAAATAATCGCGTTCGTGACAAGTTGTCGCAGCTCTATGGAAACGAACTCTTCCGGAAGCTGAATTCTTTTCCGGCAACGACGGGATACCGCGCGTTTTCGCGCACTCTGTCCCCAACCAACCCCTTGCCGACGGAGACGACGTTCCCCGATAAACTGGAGCGAATTTATCGATTATGCAAAACGCGGCGAGCATTTTTACATCTCGCAGGCAGGCGGAATATGGCCGAGTTGGCCGGTTGGTGGGCCGCCAAACGGGACGCGCCGATGCTCGCGAGCACTCGCGGATGTTAATTTTACGGCGATACAATGTACTTTGAGCTCGCTCGGGCGAGCGAAAAACGATGCTGGAAAGAAACGTATAGGGCGGCTCTCGGAGGGGCTGGGAGGGCGGCGCGGGGCCTGCTGGCCGACTGGAATAATTAAATCTCGTCTCGTCTCGGCGAGAAAGCTGCGAGCGAGCTTTCTTCTTTGCGATCGTCGCCGGCGCTAAACGTTGTAACTAATAAATGCGAGGGCAGTTACGCGCGAGAGGCAATTCGAGTCGAACGGCGACGATAACGGAGACGAAGCGGACGGGGGGTAAACGTTCCTCCTTTCGGGGGGGAACGTAAGCGGCTGTTAGATCGCGAAGTAATGAGAACGTGACGGCTACGCTTTGCGACTCACCTCCGGATTGCAGACTTTGTACTTCGAGCTCCATGGCCGACCCTTGCACGGCTTCCTCCGGCAACGGCGTTGCTGCCGCGATACTCCGCCGCCGCAGCTCCTGCGATGCACACGAAGAACAATTAAAAATACTTGCATTCCTTGTAGGAAGCGTTTGGGGAAGATGGAAGATGGAAGAAAAGTTGGGGTCGACCGACGGATTCTTTTAACCTTTTAGGTACGGCTGGATTCTGCGCGAGGCTATTTCTCTGGACGGCAGAGTCTGATGTGTTTGTTCTGTTGGAAAGTGTATGTCGAGGTGTAGGATATTTGGAACAATATGGGAAATTTATTTTTTGTAGATGATGTAATTTTATACGGTAACATTAGCGTGAATTCCATGATTGTAAACAATAGTTCGAATTATTTGTGATTTTGCTTCGATTAATTTTCGTCGACTATTGTCGATGCAATTTTGTTCCAATTGATTCTCGTTAACTATTGTCGATGCAGTTTTGTTTCAATTAATATTCGTCAACTATTATTGATGCAGTTTAATTTCAACTAATTTTCGTTAACTATTATCGATGCAATTTAGTTTCAATTGATTTTCGTCAATTATTGTCGATGCAATTTAGTTTCAATTACCTTTGGCAACTATCATCGATGCAATTTAGTTTCAATTAACCTTGACAACTATTATCGTTGCAATTTAGTTTTAATTAATTTTTCTCAACTATTATCGATGCAATTTAGTTTCAATTAATTTCGCTCCACTATTACCGATGCAATTTTATTTCAATTGACTTTGACAACTATTATCGATGCAATGTGGCTTCAATTAACTTTGACAACTATTATCGATGAATTTAGCTTCAATTAATATTCCTCAACTATTATCGATGCAATTTAGTTTCAATTAACTTTGGTAACTATTGTTGATGCAATTTTGTTTCAATTAACTTTGGCAATTATTATCGATACAGTTTAGTTTCAATTGACTATCGTTAACTATTGTCGATGCAATTTAGTTTCAATTAATTTCGCTCCACTATTACCGATGCAATTTTATTTCAATTGACTTTGACAACTATTATCGATGCAATGTGGCTTCAATTAACTTTGACAACTATTATCGATGAATTTAGTTTCAATTAATTTTCGTCAACTATTTCCGATGCAATTTAGTTTCAATTAACTTTGGTAACTATTGTTGATGCAATTTTGTTTCAATTAACTTTGGCAATTATTATCGATACAGTTTAGTTCCAATTGACTATCGTTAACTATTGTCGATGCAATTTAGTTTCAATTAACTTTAACAACTATTATCGATGCAATCTAGTTTCAATTAACCTTGACAACCATTATCGTTGAAATTTAGTTTCAATTAATTTTCCTCAACTATTATCGATGCAATTTAGTCTCAATTAATTTCGGTCCACTATTACCGATGCAATTTTATTTCAATTAACTTTGACAACTATTATCGATGCAATGTAGTTTCAATTAACTTTGACAACCATTATCGATGCAATTTAGCTTCAATTAATATTCCTCAACTATTATCGATGCAATTTACTTTCAATTAATTTTCCCCAACTATCACCGATCAAGGATTAACGAACTAAAAAAAAAGCACATACGACTTCATATTCTGCAGCAAACAGCTGACAAATATTGGCAAAATTTACATAACAAAATCGCCTACCAAATCAACGGGACCAATAGAATTCCCGTACGTATTATTAAAAGCGACGTCGCATTTTCATCTAAAGATCAACAGTCCAAATAATTACTCTAATGGAATCCGAGCGCAATGACAGCTCTTAACGGCACCCCGCGCTATCTTCAGCGAAATTAATTAGCAACGTGGATCACGGTCGTTGAATGGCCGGGTAAAATACAGCCATAATTTCGTTGCGGCGACATTTCATTTCGAAATTGAGGAGAACGCGAGGCGCGGACGAACGAAGTTCCCAAGGCATCGGCGGAAGTTTTTGAAAACGAGGTCCCTTTGAGAGCGGCGGTTCCCTGGGAGAGCGGCGTCGCCCTCGTTGTCGCACAGAGACTGGAGGATCCTCTCTCCTCCCTGGGCTCCTCGGCCGCTGGTTCCGCGTGTTCCCCTCAATTCCATCGCTTTTGAATTTTAAACCGTGTCCCCGGCTATGATACAAATTCTAAGTAGCGACGTCACGTTCGCGAGCCGCGGAACGGCAGCGTACCGGAAGCGAGAGCGCCGGTTGAACTCTCGCAGCGCGCGAGTCGTCGCGCGCCGTTTAGAAGAAACGTCAGGGGCGAACGTCGACCACACGCCGACCACGAATTTTCTGGTTAGATCACTTTCTAATTTCCTGCTCGCCTTTTCACCGCGACGACTATTTCGGAAACGTTCTTCCCGACGGCGCGCGAGCACTACTCTTTTCTCGCGCGGTTCTCTGCCGCGATTCGAACGAGAAACGTCGGCATTTCGCGGATTTCGGGCCGGGATTGCTTCCGCGGTGTCGTCGTTCAGAACTTATTAACCCTTTGCACCCGAAGCGGTTTTAACCGTACATCTAAAGTAATTTTCCTGACTTACGGTGTTTCTATTTTACAGGATTAAGTGCGTTTTGTGCGTATGAAATTGAGTGTTGCGATGAAATATTGTACTATATTGTACTGATAAAATAAAATATTGTACTAATAAAAATATTGTACTAATATTGTACTACTAAATCTGAACTTTGTTAATGTGAAAATTATCTTGGAATATGAATTAACAATTTTGGTGGTGCCTCAGAGTTGTCTTAGTGGTGACTACCACTCGAGTGGAAAGGGTTAACCCTTTGCACACACGAGTGGAGACTTTGAGGCGCTACTAAAAATTGGCATACTATATTTCAAAATCATTTTAAGAGCATTTGACTCGTTTATATTTTTTAAAAACTGGTAAAATTGCATTGTACTTGCCAACAGGCTCAATTTCACAGGTATATATAAATCGCAATGAATTATATAAAATAGAAATTCTGTAGATCAGAAATCATGTTCTGGATTTCGAATGCAAATAGCTCCGAGTGGAAAGGGTTAACCCTTTGCACACACACTCGAGTGGCGACTTTGAGGCGCCACTAAAAATTGGTACACTATTTTTCAAAATCATTCTAAGAGCATTTGACTCGTTTATATTTTTTAAAAACTGGTAAAATTGCATTGTACTTGGCAACAGGCTCAATTTCACACGTATAAGTCGCAATAAATTATATAAAATAGAGATTCTGTAGATCAGAAATCATGTTCTGGATTTCGAATTCAAATAGCTCCGAGTGGAAAGGGTTAACCCTTTGCACACACACTCGAGTGGCGACTTTGAGGCGCCACTAAAAATTGGTACACTATTTTTCAAAATCATTCTAAGAGCATTTGACTCGTTTATATTTTTTAAAAACTGGTAAAATTGCATTGTACTTGCCAACAGGCTCAATTTCACACGTATAAATCGCAATAAATTATATAAAATAGAAATTCTGTAGATCAGAAATCATGTTCTGGATTTCGAATTCAAACAGCTTCGACTGCAAAGGGTTATCACTGGGTTCAAGGACTATTGCAAATAGCTATTTTACAGTGCCTCATACAAATAACGAGAATATGTTCATACAAATTTTTAGCAATTTTTTATTATAATATATTGGACCGTTTAATTTGAAAGTGGTGCAAGTCTTCTTTTCGTGGTTTCGAGAAAATTAAAGGTTGGCATACCAGTCAATTCAAAGATATAAATTAATTATGCCAAGTCTACCAATATTTCTACTAATTTATCAATATGTAATTTGATCGTATAAATTCCTTTTAGGCGAATTTAATTAATATATATTTACGGGTTATTTAATTTATACTTGCACCACTTTCAAAAAAAGAAAAAAAGATCCATGTGTCCAATGCAATAAATTCATTAATTACTTATAGATGGTGCAGTAATTGCTCCCTAACTGACGCTCAGATTCTGCACAAAAATGGACAATTTGGGAAGAGAAGATACGATTATTGGAGCCTTGAAACTCATTTTAATAGTTGTTGACAATTCGTGACTACAAAAATGAATCGCAAGGATCGCATAATCGTATCCCCACCTCCTACGTTGTCCACTTTTGTGGACAATCTGAGCGTCAATTAAAGAGATATTACTGTATTTTCATAATAATAATAACAATTATTATTATTATTATTGTCAATGAAGCCTGCGATGAAGACTTTTTATTCTGCATAAAGATCCACAGAAACGATCAAAAGACCAAATAATTGATTAAAGAATCGCTCAACGTTCGCATTCGTACATTCAACAGGGATCCTAAAATTAGGCCAACAAACATACCGCGACATTCGCCGAGCTTTCGATTCGTATTGCAGTCAATGAAGCCTGCAATAAAGACTTTTTATTCTGCATAAAGATCCGCAGTAACAATCAAAGGACCAAATAATTTATTAACCCTTTAGGTACGGCTGAATTTTGCGCGAGGCTATTTCTCTGGACGTACTGGAGTCTAATATGTACTGTACAGAGTGTCTGTATATTCTGTCTGTATATTGTTAAGGTGCAGTTATATTGTTAACAGTTGTATTGTTAAGATAAGTCTGTATATTGTAAATCGATGCGAAGACAAAAGAAGTGTGAAACAGTGCATATGAAGACGATTGTTCCGTTGTATGACGGAACCCTTATAAATCAAGCAAGGAAAAATGTTGTCCTCGAGTCAAACATTATTGACCATCTACGTCCATCCCTGGGTAGAGGAAAATCGCCAGATGTGGATAACCCAGGGACCGAAGGCCCTAGGAAATAACGTATTTTGGACGAAGCAATCGAAATGCCAGAACACCCGTAGTAAACAATTTCGTTGAAAGCCATTTCCGTTTTCTATTCAAGTATTTCTTTTATGACCTACAGTTGGTCACCAGATGTCAATTCTAGCCGTTTTTTACGATATGCATGTTCCACCGAGAAGAGGCATTTTCCGGATCATTGTTTGCTACGGCTTATCCTTGGGACACTCGGATTACTTCGCGGGCGTCACCCGAGGGCACGAACACTACCTGCGGGTGACCCTTAGTTTGGGGCGGTCACCTTTCTAATTTTGTACTCCAATCAGTCAGGGCGACCGTTTCCCTCACTCCTCGCAAAAAATGAATAATCCACAAATCCGACTGTCCCAAACTTAGAACACACCCACACCGAACTTATCTCCGAGAAGACACAACACACAACATTCATTCTACCATCAACCCGAACACGGAATAGTCTACTCTCTAAAAATTATACTCTATATCGATGTGAAGTTGAATGTTCAAATATATTCCAAGTTAAAGAAACGAAACTCAGCTTATTATCCCTAGCATCTTGAAAAGTCATAGGGAACCGCGAATATCAAATACGCGGAAAAACAACGATTATTTGATTCAAACGATGACCGAGTGAGCTACTAGAGTAAGCCACTATAGTGGCGCGTCATGCCTAAAAGGTTAAAGAATCGCTTAACACTTTATCGTCCGGTCGTGGTTGAGGCTGCCACTCAGTAAGGACTGTCTTAGTCGCGCGCGCATTTGCTCCCAGTATCGGCTAAATTTTCGCTATTCATTGTGTTGTGCTTATTCCTTTAAAAATAATAATAAATAATAATTATTATTATAATTATAATTCATAAGGATATGGGGAGGTCAGCATACAGGAGGTCAGCTACTAACAAAACAGTAAAGAAGCGAAAACCGTCGATAGCTAAAAGTCGATTAATAGGCTATCGGTCGATAAGCATTGGCAATCGAAAAGCCGATTAATAGGCTAGCGATCGATAAACATTGGCAATCGAAAAGCCGATTAATAGGCTAGCGATCGATAAACATTGGCAATCGAAAAGCCGATTAATAGGCTAGCGATCGATAAACATTGGCAATCGAAAAGCCGATTAATAGGCTAGCGATCGATAAACATTGGCAATCGAAAAGCCGATTAATAGACTAGCGATCGATAAACATTGGCAATCGAAAAGCCGATTAATAGGCTATCGGTCGATAAGCATTGGCAATCGAAAAGCCGATTAATAGGCTAGCGATCGATAAACATTGGCAATCGAAAAGCCGATTAATAGGCTAGCGATCGATAAACATTGGCAATCGAAAAGCCGATTAATAGGCTAGCGATCGATAAACATTGGCAATCGAAAAGCCGATTAATAGGCTAGCGATCGATAAACATTGGCAATCGAAAAGCCGATTAATAGACTAGCGATCGATAAACATTGGCAATCGAAAAGCCGATTAATAGGCTATCGGTCGATAAGCATTGGCAATCGAAAAGCCGATTAATAGGCTAGCGATCGATAAACATTGGCAATCGAAAAGCCGATTAATAGGCTAGCGATCGATAAACATTGGCAATCGAAAAGCCGATTAATAGGCTAGCGATCGATAAACATTGGCAATCGAAAAGCCGATTAATAGGCTAGCGATCGATAAACATTGGCAATCGAAAAGCCGATTAATAGGCTAGCGATCGATAAACATTGGCAATCGAAAAGCCGATTAATAGGCTAGCGATCGATAAACATTGGCAATCAAAAAGCCGATTAATAGGCTAGCGATCGATAAACATTGGCAATCGAAAAGCCGATTAATAGGCTAGCGATCGATAAACATTGGCAATCGAAAAGCCGATTAATAGACTAGCGATCGATAAACATTGGCAATCGAAAAGCCGATTAATAGGCTATCGGTCGATAAGCATTGGCAATCGAAAAGCCGATTAATAGGCTAGCGATCGATAAACATTGGCAATCGAAAAGCCGATTAATAGGCTAGCGATCGATAAACATTGGCAATCGAAAAGCCGATTAATAGGCTAGCGATCGATAAACATTGGCAATCGAAAAGCCGATTAATAGGCTAGCGATCGATAAACATTGGCAATCGAAAAGCCGATTAATAGGCTAGCGATCGATAAACATTGGCAATCAAAAAGCCGATTAATAGGCTAGCGATCGATAAACATTGGCAATCGAAAAGCCGATTAATAGGCTAGCGATCGATAAACATTGGCAATCGAAAAGCCGATTAATAGACTAGCGATCGATAAACATTGGCAATCGAAAAGCCGATTAATAGGCTATCGGTCGATAAGCATTGGCAATCGAAAAGCCGATTAATAGGCTAGCGATCGATAAACATTGGCAATCGAAAAGCCGATTAATAGGCTAGCGATCGATAAACATTGGCAATCGAAAAGCCGATTAATAGGCTAGCGATCGATAAACATTGGCAATCGAAAAGCCGATTAATAGGCTAGCGATCGATAAACATTGGCAATCGAAAAGCCGATTAATAGACTAGCGATCGATAAACATTGGCAATCGAAAAGCCGATTAATAGGCTATCGGTCGATAAGCATTGGCAATCGAAAAGCCGATTAATAGGCTAGCGATCGATAAACATTGGCAATCGAAAAGCCGATTAATAGGCTAGCGATCGATAAACATTGGCAATCGAAAAGCCGATTAATAGGCTAACGATCGATAAACATTGGCAATCGAAAAGTCGATTAATAGGCTATCGGTCGATAAGCATTGGCAATCGAAAAGCCGATTAATAGGCTAGCGATCGATAAACATTGGCAATCGAAAAGCCGATAAATAGGCTAGCGGTCGATAAAGTGTTAACATTTGCGTTCGTACATTCAACAGGGATCCTAAAATTAGGCCAACAAACATACCGCGACATTCGCCGAGCTTTCGATTCGTATCTCCCGCGGTCCGATCCGCGACAAAATTCGAAAGGGAGCGCGCGGGTGGTACGACGCGACGGCGGTAAATCGATCTCTCCGGAACCGCGGTGGAAAAAAAATTTTAATAATTGTATCGGTCCGGGGGAACGAAGATTTACCGGTCGTCGGGCGGAACCGTCGAATGTACAGAGGCCCGTACGTCATACAATAAGCTTCTCCGGTAGGGGCGAGCGCAGTTCACCCAGTAGTAAAGCGTCATAAATTACTTGCCGGCGCAGTCTGCGCCGTTTCTGGTCGACTGAAAAACGAGCTGCCCGGCTGCCGGAACTCGCCGCTACCGAAATGAGTTCTGAAACGCTTAACATTCCGCCGGTGCGCCGAACCGGAGCCCCGCGCGACCCGATATTGGACGAAAAACCATCGGCCGCCGAGAAATCGGCTGATCGATCGGCCGTTTTCTCCGGGGGAGAAAAAAAAAGGAGGCAAAGAACGCGCGGACAACGGACAACTACATTAGAAGCTATTTTCTGGTCGCGCGACGACCCGAACGGCGCTTTTCACCATCGCCCGAGCGAACTCGTTGGAGATTTCAGAAATTTTGTTGGCCGATGTCGGGGAGAAAGGGGGACGAGAACGCGATATTTAATAATAAATTGTGTAAGGCGTTAACGAACGACGGATATGATTCGTTGAAGTATGCAAACTTCGCGTGTTCGTTTGCATCGTTCGCGTATCGACCTAATCGTTTGTAGAATTTCGAACAGTGGCCTAACAGGTGGCCTCGACCTTGACGCTGGATCTACCGAGCGGGGTCAAAATGATTTATTTAGAATTTTTTAGAATCATTAGTCATTTTCAGTACATTTTGTTTTCGAAAAGTTTGTACGACTTTTTCTAAAATATTAGAACTATTTATTTAAAATAGTTTACGTAAGTAGAACGGTTTCCTTTTTTATTTGACGTTTTGATGTACAATTTTATGCAGTACATATCTAGGGTATCCCAAAATTGTGATATTTCCGAGTAACGAGGGGTTGCTTAGGTGATTTGAAGCAACTTTTTCCTTTACAAAAATGTTCTCCGCGGCTTCGTTTACCAGTTATTAACGAAAAACGTGGACTAATGAGAGTTCGCGTACGGCTGACGCTCCGCCCTTGCGGCCACTGCCGCTGCGTCATACGACCGGCGCGACGCGGCATTGGCCGCAAGGGCGGAGCCTCGACCGCACTCGCTCCGCGATTGGTCACGGTTTTTCGTTAATAACTCGTAAACGAAGCCGCGGATTGCATTTTCGCTAAGGAAGAAGTTGCTTGAAATTACGGAAACCCTCTTCCTCTTTGATGCGCGTAGATATTGTTGACGAATATCTTCGCCTCTAAAAATAAATCATTTTTTAAAAATGGCATTTACAAGTTGCCGTCGCGCTGGCAAGAAGTCATAAGTAACGATGGAAAGTATATTCTACAATAAATATTATTAAATCTATGAAAATTGTGTTATATTTCAATTCAAAAACGGACAGAACTTTCCGGTAGACCTAATATATTATTGGAGCAAGTTTTATAATAAAAACTTTACAAATTCCAAATAAATACGGTCTTCTGACTTTTGCGAAGCAGTACATGCCAGTTAGTATTACTGCTTAGTGGGTTCAGTGTTAATGGATAGGAGATAATGGGATTGACGCAGGTGTTGATAAGGAGTCACGTGACACTCACCTGGAGCAGCCGGACCACTTGGACCATGACGACCATTCGCCCCACGCGACGCTCTGAAATCAGAAAGCAATTTGTCCGGTGATTAAATTGCGCGAGCGAAAGGTCGCCGGGCGTCGCCTGTTTGTCACGCGGCGAAAAAATTCGACATTCAATTATATCCGCGTTGCCGAATTAATCAGAGAACCGTATTTGCGGAACGCGGCCGCCGCCCCGGTTCGATGCTACTTTTAACGAAATTGGCGAATCCGTGCCGGGCCGGGATAAATTTGTTAAAACCGTCGGCCAGCAGAGAAATATCCGAACGGTAATTGAACCGGCCCCTCATGAAATTGTTGGGCAATTTGTCCGTGTAACGAGAAAGTTCGCGTTTTATATCGCTGCTTCGTTCGTTGAACGGTTCGCCGACGCACAGCGAAATTATGAGGATACATTACCGGATTTCTCACGCCAATCATTTATTTATAAATCAATGGTGTTTAATAACCGCTTTGTACGGGGTGTCCGGAAATTATGTTACTTCGGGGAAACGAGAGGTTCCTGAGGTCATTCGAAGCAACTTTTTCCTTTGCGAAAATGTTCTACGAGGCTTCGTTCGCGAGTTATTAAACGAAAAACAGCGACCAATGGAAGGCGAGATCAGCTGACGGCGGAACCAATGAGCGGACGGAGCTCAATTCCGCTCGCTGGCTCGGGCGCCTTGCGATAGAAGAGCTGGCGTCTCATTGGTCGCTGCTTTTTTGTTAATAACTCGTAAACGAAGCCGCGGATTGCATTTTCGTTAAGGAAAAAATTGCTTGGAATGACATCAGGGATCATCCTTGTCCGGGTTTTAAGGTAATTATGGGACACACGTAATTGGCAAACGCGGCAGCAAATTGCATTTTGGTTAAGGAAAATGTTCCTTGCAAAAATATTCCTTGAACGTATATTATTTCGAAGATGAACGTAATCGAGAGAAAGAAATGTAATTATTCAAATTATATTGTTGTCAACCATTCACTAAGACGAAGTTAAAATATTATTATATCATATATTATATAAATATTATTATACTATATTATATATTGTATAGTAAATTATTATATTAAATATTATATAAATATTATATTACAGAATATTATATGAACATTATTATATTATATTATATAGTATATAAATATTATTTTACTACATAATATATTATATGAAAATTATTATATTATATTATATAATATAATATTATGTAAATATATTATATTATAATATTAGTATATATAATTATTATACTACAAAATATGTTATACTATACTACATAATATATTATATGAAAATTATTATATTATATTGTATTATATAATATTATATAAATATTATTATATTATATAATATTATATAAATATTATTATATTATATAATATTATATAAATATTATTATATTATATAATATTATATAAATATTATTATATTATATAATATTATATAAAAATATTACTATATCATATTATATTATTAAAAACATTATTAATAATATACATTTTTGCGTACAAGCCGAGCGTCAATTAGGAAGAATTTACTGTATAACTCCCTTCTTAGAACAGAAAAATTAAAAGTGAAAAAATCACAGTCGCATCAGAAATGATGGGAAATTTTCAAAGTTCCGTTCGAGGACCCTGCGCGAAAGAAGAAGTAAAAACGTCATGGACGACGGCGTTATCGGCAAACTTTTAACAGAGAAATAAGGTCGTCGATGACGCAACACGTCAACTATATCGCAGCCGTATCGAGGTATTGTATTTAACATCGCGGCGCGGCACGGCGGCGGGATACAGAAACAGAGAAATCTCGTCGAAAAGGGGCGGACACGGGGTTCTGGCTCGCACATCGATATCCCTCTCCGGGCAATAAGTTCGGCGCGCGACGTGATAAAAATTTCGGGCGCCGGGGAACCGGCGGATCGCTCGGCGAAATGCGCGGCACGTACGCAACCGAACCGAGCGGATTTCGAAAATTCACTTTTGCCAGGCGGCTCGAGAACCGCGCCGTCGTCGGCGTCGCCTCGCACGGAATTCCTTTCTGGGTGTTTCGCGGGGGCTGGCCGCCGACCGATGACGGTTAGCCATCTCCGAACCCATAGAAATAAACGGGAAGATTGATGGGCCTGTTTCACGGGTTAATACGCCGCCTGATGGATCCTCCATGGACTCGTCGCTCGATATTGCTCGTCCGGGAAAAGGGCGACTCGAACCCTTTTCGCGACTCGCCATGGAGGCAAGGCTCGAATCCGCGCGCTCGAGTTCGCGAAATTAATACGCTGTCTCTGAAAAATTTCGGGGACAAGATCTGGCGAAATTACATTTTTTCTTTAATTTGGCGTCGGGGTCTGCGAATAGGAAATTAATTAAAATTATGTAATTAAGTGGCACTATTACATTAGTATATTATTATTATTATTATTAATTACATGGCACTATCACAGTAGTATATTATTATTATTATTATTATTATTATTATTATTATTATTAATTACATGGCATTATTACATTAGTATATTAGCATTATTATTATTATTATTAATTACATGGCACCATTACATTAGTATATTAGCATTATTATTATTATTATTAATTACATGGCACTATTACAGTATATTATTATTATTATTATTATTATTATTATTATTATTATTATTATTATTATTATTATTATTATTATTATTATTATTATTATTATTATTATTATTATTATTATTATTATTATTATTATTATTATTATTATTATTATTATTATTATTATTATTATTATTATTATTATTGTTATTATTATTATTATTATTATTATACATATTATATAATATTATGTAATACATATACATTATTGTATAGAGTACATATTATATAATATTATGTAATATATATACATTGTTATATAATACATATTATACAATACATATATAATATTATATAACAAGTATGCTAAACGTTGCCGACGCGGTTACTTGGAAATTTGTTAAGCAACATCGAACGGAAAATTTTGCAGCGTTATTTTTGAAGCGTTCATTTGAATAGTTCAGGCAGAAGTCGAGCATTATCATGGTAGCGAGCATATCTCGCTAGACAGCTCAACCCATGTCTTTTGTTTTGAATAGTACATTTAATTTGCAAAGCAGAGTTCCCCGGAATTTCTCTACGGCGATCTTATTTCTCGGAAACGAAAGCAGCGATCTTATTAACGAATAACAGAGAATATACATACGTATTATCGTCGAACGGACACGTGGTTCATACGAATATAAAAGTTCATTTAATATAATATAAATGAACAACTTCTTGATAATATATGAAACTTAATAAAACTAAGAAACAAACAACAATAAAAATAAACAAAAAAAATAGTAAAGTTTAACAGAATGCATTTGGATGCTCGTATTTCTTAATTTTTGGCTGTCTTACAATTTGACTACGGATCTGCGTGCAAATTCTCATTTTTTTTTATCATGTTTTACAGAGAATTACGATTAAAGAAAAGTTTCTTTCGTCGAATAAAAGATTACTTATTGCGCGAATAGAATAAAAATGCTATTAAGTGGCACTATTACATTAGTATATTATTATTATTATTATTATTAATTACATGGCATTATTACATTAGTATATTATTATTATTATTATTATTAATTACATGGCATTATTACATTAGTATATTAGCATTATTATTATTATTATTAATATTGGTCGTTCTTGATTTACACGTTTCCGGGTGATTGCAATTTAAAATAGCGCACGTGCAATTTAAAAAAACGCACATTCAATTTGAAATAACAATTTAAAAAAACAGTGCGAACGATCTCGAACGATATCGTCGCGTGACTCATTAAAATAATTGCACGAAAAAGCATCGATATTTCTACTTCGTATAAAGATCCACGATCCACTCGCTTACACAAAGTCGTCGGTGGCCGTTGGTGCATACGGCATGCAAAAATAAGTCGAAATACGAGAATAACATTTTTTTCAGTTAGACCGTGTTTACGAGGAAACTGAATTGGAAGATGCACAAAGTTCGCGCGGCTTGTAGCATGACGAGTAGTAGAATTGGCATGTCATGGCCAGACGCGGTACTCGATTCCTATTCCATGGTATACTATGTTTTCAACCGAATTTTTTTTCCCGGGACCTTAAATGAAAACAAAATATTATTCCACGGTTTTGTCTTATTTCTTTTTTTTATGTAGAATCACTCGCTTCTCGATTGCAGGGCCAGTTATCGATCGCCCTGTACAGTAAATTCTCCTTAATTGATGCTCAGATTGAACACAAAAATGGACATTTTTGCAGGAACTATTTTTATAGTTACCGATTGTCAATGACTATAAAAACGAGGCAGTCCCGAAGCAGATCCGCAGTCTATCTGTAATAGGGCACCGGTTCTCTTAGATTAGGTTGCCTTTTAACTGATTTCATTCTTGCAATTACAGTAATTTTTCCCTAATTTTCCTTTAACTAAATTCTCCCCAATTGTCCTTCGATTTGTAAACGGAAATGGACAATTTGGCGAGAGGAGGTATGATTATCCGAGCCTTGAGGCACCGGTTCTCTTAGATTAGGTTGCCTTTGAACTGATTTTATTCTTGCAATTACAGTAAATTTTCTCTAATTTTCCTTCAGCTAAATTCTCCCCAATTGTCCTAAGGTTTGTAAACGGAAATGGACAATTTGGCGAGTAGAGGTATGATTATTCGAGCCTTGCGGCTCGATTTTTATAGTTATCGATTGTTAACAACTATAAAAACGAGCCGAATGGTTCGAATAATCGTATCTCTTCTTCCCAAATGTCTCCATTTGCGTTTACAAGCTGAAGGACAATTGGGGAGAATTTACTGTACCTGGAACAAGAACTAAAGAAATGCTTAAAACTAGGATAAAGTTAATATAAATAGAATATAGTTAATAAAAATCCAATTAGTTTTTGGTACTGTATACATTTTCATGCATTTTAGAAACCTAAATATGCTGTAAGTGCATAAAGATCTGCAGTCTACCTGCAATAAGGCACCAAGCTCTTAATTTAGGTTGCCTTTTAACTGATTTTGTTCTTGCAATTTCAGTAAATTTTCCCTGATTTTCCTTCAGCTTGTGCACAAAAATGGACAATATGGCAAGAAGAGATACGATTATTCGAGTCTTGCACTTCGTTTTTATAGTTACCGATTATCAACGACTATAAAAAAAAACGTTCGGCGAAGCTCAAACAATCTTATCTCTTCTTCCCAAATGTCTCCATTTTCGTTTACAAGCTGAAGGACAATTGGGGAGAATTTACTGTACCTGGAACAAAAACTAAAGAAATGCTTAAAACTAGGATAAAGTTAATATAAATAGAATATAGTTAATAAAAATCCTATTAGTTTTTGTTACTGTATACATTTTCATGAATTTTAGAAACCTAAATATGCTATAAGTGCATAAAGATCCGAAGTCTACCTGCAATAGAGCACCGGTTCTCTTAATTTAACTGATTTTATTCTTGCAATTACAGTAAATTTTCCCTAATCTTCCTTCAGATTATACACAAAAATGGACAATTTAGCAAGAGCAGATGCGATTATTCGAGCCTTGCACTTCGTTTCCACAGTTACAGTAATGTCTCTCTAATTGACGCACAGCTTATCCACAGAAATCGACAAATTGAAAAGAAGAGATACGATTACTTTGAGTCTTGCGCCTCGTTTTTATAATTACCGATTCTCAACAACTATAAAAATAAACCGCAAGGCTCGAATAATCGTGTCTCCTCTTCCCAAATTGTACATTTTTGTGGACAATCCAAGCGTCAGTTAAGGAGACATTACTGTATTGGCAATCGCCGACTATAATAACGCTCCGCGATGCTCGATTAATCGTAACTCCTCTCCTGAAATCGTCCATTTTTGCGTACAATCTGACCGCCAACTAGGAAAAAATTACCGTATATCGCGTCTCGAATCAATTTACACGATTCTTTCGCAGAAACGAGAAAAGTAATCGCAAACCAGTCGCGTTCCGATCTCTGCAAGCTTTCCGGAAGCGTGATAGAAAGGTTCGAGAGAGCCGATCTCGCAAAGAAAACCGTCCGGCATCCGGTCGAGCCGCAAGAAAGTCAAGAAACGCTCTGGATCGATCGATGGATCGCTCCGATCGGTGGCCAGCCAGAGCGGCGCATCTTCGGCGAGCTGCGGGCCGCATTATCGCAAGCAATTCGATTACCGTGCCCGTTGGAGGAAGTTTAAATGTTTCAAAACTCGCGACGGCGAATAGTTTCCCGAGCAAATTATGTTAGCCGGGCCCGAACAAAGAAGCCGCGGCCACCTTCAATTAACGAACACGGCTATCCGGCGCGCGCGGGCCGACTATTAAAATTTACAATCTACTAAATCCACGCGGAATCGTTAAAACTCCCGGCACGCCGCGGCCGCGGCCGCGCCGCCGCGCCGCGGGAAACCGCTCCCCGGGATAAAATATGGGATTTCGTCGGCGACTCTTAGCCCGGATCGGACCCCTTTAACCCGGCTCGTCGATAATGAGCCGTTGTATCGGCTTTCCGACGAAAGAAAAACCAGGGGGCCGACAATTAATCCTTTTTATCCGACCGGCGACCCTCCGGTAGGGTGAAAGGGCGTCCGCGGGTCGAATGAGGGTGCGAAGGAGAGAGAGAGAGAGAGAGAGAGAGAGAGCGAGAGAGAAAGTGAGAGAGAGCGAGAGCAAGAGAGCGAGAGTGCGAGAGAGAGCGAGAGTGAGAGAGCGAGAGTGAGAGAGCAAGAGTGAGAGAGCGAGAGTGAGAAAGCAAGAGTGAGAGAGAGCACGAGTGAGAGAGAGCGAGAGTGAGAGAGCGAGAGTGAGAGAGAGCGAGAGTGAGAGAGCAAAAGTGAGAGAGAGCGAGAGTGAGAGAGCGACAGTGAGAGATCGAGAGCGAGAGTGAGAGAGCGAGAGTGAGAGATCGAGAGAGAGAGAGAGAGCGAGAGAGCGAGAGTGAGAGAGAGAGCAAGAGAGGGCGAGAGTGAGAGAGAGAGCGGAAGAGCTAGAGAGAGCGAGAGAGACTGAAAGTGCGGGAGAGAGCGGGAGAGCTAGAGAGAGTGAAAACAGCGCGCAAGAGAGTGGGAGAGAGAGAGAGAGGGAGAGCGAAAAGGGCGAAAGGACCGACCAAAATTCCGGAAAGAAATACACGGAGACAGGGGCCGCGGGAAATGAAGCTGAAAGGGTTAGAATGGGGTGGCTGAAGTGATTAGAAGAGGGACGGGCGCGCGACGTTAATGGTCGTCGCTGCTTTTTAGGAACTTCTTCGACGGACATTTATTTTCCGCCGTGTCTCCGTTTGTTTTCCCTATTCGCACGTGATTAAATTCGAGTGGTAATCAGGGGTGGCGGCGATGGGCGAGAGCGTGGAGAATACGCGCTCGTCGATGGTGCGGGCGGGGACGATTGACTTTGATACGATGTTTTCGGAAGGTCGAAAGTGTGATCGTCGGGCGAAGAATGAGAGGGTTATGTTTGGGGGTGATGACGTGCGAAGACGCTTCAGAGAGGATTCTCGACGAGTTCATTGTTTTAAGGGTACGTTCGTTGATTCGTTCACACGTTTATCGATATCTTTTTGATGTATTTTTATGTGTACGTGTTGTTCGAGGTGCAGTTGTTAGTTTATTGCAAGAATTAGAATTATTAGAATTAGGAGAATTAGAATTATTAGAATTAGAAGAATTAGAATTATTGCAAGAATTAGAAGAATTAGAATTATTGCAAGAATTAGAAGAATTAGAATTATTGCAAGAATTAGAAGAATTAGAATTAGAAGAATTAGAATTATTAGAATTAGAAGAATTAGAATTATTGCAAGAATTAGAAGAATTAGAATTATTGCAAGAATTAGAAGAATTAGAATTAGAAGAATTAGAATTATTAGAATTAGAAGAATTAGAATTATTGCAAGAATTAGAAGAATTAGAATTATTGCAAGAATTAGAATGATTAGAATTAGAAGAATTAGAATGATTAGAATTAGAAGAATTAGAATTATTGCAAGAATTAGAATGATTAGAATTAGAAGAATTAGAATCATTGCAAGAATTAGAATGATTAGAATTAGAAGAATTAGAATTATTGCAAGAATGAGAAGAATTAGAATCATTGCAAGAATTAGAATATTTTCCAAGAATTAGAATCGGCCATGAGAGTTTCAGTTAAATATTATTAGATTAAGTAAGATGGTAATTTAATTCATAACGTAAAACAGTAGATTTCTTCCAGTTTTTTAATTGGTCGAAATCGCGATATTTGCCATCTTTAATTTACCGTAACTAGTAACAACGTCAACCGACCCGTAAGAGGCATTTTATAAATTTCCATTACAGGCTCGCATGAAAAAGTTAACAACGAGAGTGTCCTTATTTACTTTCTGTCACACATTTGGCAATTCCAAGTAACAGCAAAGTTTGAAAAAAGCATTTTGGTCATCTAGTCTAATAGACTGGTCCCTCTATCACCTAAATCACCAAAAAGAAAAAGAAAGATCAAGTCACATTATCCAGTTCGAAAAAAGTTATCGCGTTCTAGAAGGCGCGCGCTGAATTTTGTGGGCCACCGTGTATCTGTGCCCGTCGAGAAGCCAGAGTCCGTGTCGGACACCTGGTACGAGCGTTGAGGGATTAAGAGTTTCGCGTGGATCTCGATTTAGCATTACGATCGCGGCGCGGCGGGGGGGGAGGGAGGGGTGAGGGTGCTGCGACTGTGGGCGCGCGGGGGCCAGTGCGCATTGATTTCCGCGCGAGATGTAACGGGTCCCAGCCCGGTGCTGAGCCGTAACAGCATCGTCGTACGATCGGAAAGTGGTCCGCTGCGAGCGCACAGACGGTCCGCTGGTAGAAAGTGGAAAGCTTCGATGAGATTTGTCCGAGCGATCGCAGGGTCCTGTGGGTACGGACCGGTCGCTGCGAGAGAGGCAAAGTGACTAGCACACAGTGCCGTACCTGTATAGGGCGGCGCGAAAGCCCGCATTGCGGAATGAGAGATCGCCTATCGGCCTATTGGCTTGTCCTCTATGCTCGTCTATTTCCACGCTCCTCTCTTTCTCTCTCTCTCTCTCTCTCTCTCTCACTCCCTCTTACTGCTTTTTTCTCTTCCTTTCTATTCTCTCGTCTCTCTCTCTTCTTTCTCTCTTCATTTCTATCCTCTTCTCTCTTTCTCTTCGATTCTCGGCCTTCAGCTCCCTTTATCGCTTTCTCTCTGTCTCTCTCTCTCTCTACTTTTCTCTTTTTCTTTTTATCCTCTTCGCTTTTTCTTCCTTTCTTTCTTTTTCTCTCCTTTTCTTTCGCTCCGACTCTCGGCCTACATCTCTCTTCACCCCTTTCTCTCTCTCTCTAATTCTATTTTTCTGTCTCTCTCTCCCTTCTTTTCTCTCTTCCTTTTTATCCTCTCCTCTCTCCCTCTTTCTTTCGCTTCGACTCTCCACCTTCCTTCACCACTCTCTCTCTCTCTCTTTCTCTCTATTTCTCTCTCTCTCCTTTTCTATCTTCATTTCTATCTTCTCCTCTCTTTCTCTTTTTTTCATCTCTCTTTCCTTCTCTCCGACTCTCAGCCTTCATCTCCCTTTATCCCTTTCTCGCTGTCTCTCTGTCTCTATCTCTATTTCTCTCTCTCTCTTTCCCTCCTCTTCTCTCTTTCTATCCTCTCCTCTCCTCTCTCTTCCTCCCCGACTCTCAGCCTCCATCTCCCTTCACCCTTCCCTTTATTTCTCTATTCCTATCTCCCTTCACCCTTCCCTTTATTTCTCTATTCCCATCTCCCTTCACTCCTTTCTCTCTTTCTTTCTGTCTCTATTTCTATTTCTGTCTCTATTTCTGTCACTCTCTCTATCTCTCTCTGTCTCTATCTCTATTTCTGTCTCTCTCTTTCTCTCTCTCTATCTCTCTCTGTCTCTCTCTCTATCTCTCTCTGTCTCTATCTCTATCTCTCTCTGTCTCTATCTCTATTTCTGTCTCCCTCTTTCTCTCTCTCTATTTCTGTCTGTCTGTCTCTCTTTCTCTGTCTCTCTCTCTCCGTGTGTGCACGTCTCGTTGATTTGCCGTCCCTCTCGCTCGCGCTATCTATCTCCGCGCGCGTCTATCTTCGTCCGTGCCCCTTTCCCACGGTTCTCTTTCATTGCCAATTTGCGAGAGATTCGCAGCTCCAGGTGTGACAGTGCTGTGCGTGTCCGATAAGAATCGCTTTCGTTTCAGGACTCATGACCGACCGATCGCATAAATCGAGCATCGGGCCGACATTCGACGCCGAAAGATTTAACGGTTTTCGAGAGAGGCGGAGGGGGGGGGGAATGTTACGTATTTTCCGTAGGTCCTTTCGCGACGAGCTCGATAAGCGGATTTTCCTATTTTTCCATTTTTCTCCCGCCGCCACTACCGTGCCATAGTTTTCGGTGAATTCTGACCGATGAACGCAATTCGTTTTTGTCCGGATCGGTGCTCCTGTCCCCGGAAGGTCTTCCAGAATGCCGTGCCGATTCGTTTGCAACGATTAAACAGCGATTTCGTTGCTTTTTCAATTTCATTACGACAACTGGAATTTATGCGTCGATATTCTTAGTTGATTTTAAGTCTTCCGGAGATTCTACATTCTCTTTCGTGCATTTCATTTTGTCGCAGGTGCGTAAAATCGGCCTGGTAATAGCGGCGATAACTCGACCGTGTAATTCGTTCTGATTGCAGAGCGATGAGTAAGATTGGTTATTCCAAATTGGAAGTTTCTTGTGGCAGTAATAAATTAGAAATTCGTTTCGGTAGCATTGAAATAAATTTGAAATTGCTTTTGTTGCAATCGAAGTAGAGCGCGAAATTCTTCGATATTTGAAACGTTCGTAAATGTCGTAAGTATTGCTTGTGAATATTTGGATAATATTTATAGAATATTTATATAATATTCATATAATATTTATGGAATATTTATATAATATTTGTAGAATATTTATATAATATTCATATTATATTTATATGATATTTATAGAATATTTATATAATATTCATATAATATTTATGGAATATTTATATAATATTTGTAGAATATTTATATAATATTCATATTATATTTATATGATATTTATAGAATATTTATAGAATATTTATAGAATATTTATAGAATATTTATAGAATATTCCTATTATATTTATAGAATATTTATAGAATATTTATAGAATATTTATAGAATATTTATAGAATATTTATAGAATATTTATAGAATATTTATAGAATATTCCTATTATATTTATAGAATATTTATATAATATTTATATAATATTTATATAATATTTATATAATATTCCTATTATATTTATATAATATTTATAGAATATTTATAGAATATTTATATATCTATATAATACTTTTCATAATATTAATACATATTAATGTATATGTTAATTAACATATATACTATATATATATATTAATATAATATTAATTTATAAATTATAATACTTCAATATTACTGCGCAGAATTCCGAAGGTTAATAAACTATCACACTATTCGCATAATCCTGTGAACAATTACAATCTATGTAGTACGCGCGAAGCGTACAATAGAAAATAAAGGATGAAACATATGTCGACGTACTACGCGGGAAAAGTAACTGCAAGACATCCAGTTAATATCTTTTAAAATAATAGTTCAATTGTCGAGGAAATCGATTTCGAAGATCCGGCAGGCTCGCGTGCAGTAGTACGAACAAGAAGTGGAATAAGCAGGTCATGATCAGACACGCCGAGCTGACAGTACCATTTCACGGCACTTGTATACTCGACAAATTTCCTAATACGATTCTCTTCGAAACAAAGCGTTGGATAATAGAATCTTGCATCGTTAATTTTATTTTTTCGCGCAGAGATTTCTTTCGACTCTTATTCTTTTAACTAATTCTCTTAATCCTCTTAAAACTCTTCGACTAATTCTTTTACTTCTTTTCTATTCGACTTGGAAAGTAATTTTCCATTCGACTGCTTTTAATTTAAGCGAAATCGCTTAAAACATTTTATAGACAATAAAGAAAATCGCTTGAACATTTTATAGACAATGAGAAACATTACAGCAGGCTCAGAATTGTGTAACAATGGTGTATTCACCTACATGAAATCTCATAATTTCGGGACATTGTAAACTGATTTTTGCAACAAATCTGCGGACTGAAATTATTGTAAAATAATTAAAATATAATTTTACAAAATTACTTTCGCATGTACAACAATTTTGCTGAAACCATCGAACACTTGAGATTTTTAATTATTTAGAGAAAGCAGACTCTCTTCTACACTTTACGGATTTGTTATTTAAAAGACCAATAGTATCCAAAAAATGACAATATTAAATTAATCGAATTGTTAATAACTTTCATATGTATCTATTTTATTTTCGTTAATACGTTTATTTATTTTTTTATTTATTTTATATATACGTTTTTTTATTTATTTATTTATCTTTTTCAAACAGAGAAGAAAGAAATAATTTCCCAGAAGTCGTTTAACTTTGAAATAATTGATTTCGATAAGTGGATCAATAACCATAAAAATATTCCCGAATTAATAGTTTTACGAAACTTTGCAACTGGTCGCAAAAAAGTAAAGAACCACTAATCAGCTGTTCATTATAATCTACGCCACTGTAAATAATTTCGTATCGCAGCAAATGTCTGTAAAAAAGCGTGAATCGTTGGTTAAGAGCCTAGAATCCGTGAATAATAATTCATCAAAACCCGGCGCCGTCGGCTCGCGAGACCAATAGCACCTAAAACAATATTAAATTAATTGAATTGTTAATAACTTCCATATGTATCTATTATATTTTCGTTAATACATTTTTTTTCAAATAGAAAAGTAAGAAATAATTTCCGAGAAGTCGTTTAATTTTTAAATAACTGGTTTCGATAAGTGCATCAATATCCACAAAAATGTTTCCGAATTAACAGTTTTGCGAAACTTTGCAACGTTGGCCCACCGTAGTCTTAGAAAAGTAAAGAACCACTAATCAGCTGTTCATTACAATCTACATTGCTGTAAATAATTTCACATCGCGACGAATGTCTGTAAAAAAGCGTGAATCGTTGGTTAAGAGCCTAGAATCCGTGAATAATAGTTCATCAAAACCCGGCGCCGTTGGCTTGCGAGACCAATAGCACCTAAAACAATATTAAATTAATGGAATTATTAATAACTTCCATATGTATCTATTTTATTCTCGATAATACGTTCTTTCTTTTCAAACAGAGAAGAAAGAAATAATTCCCCAGAAGTCGTTTAACTTTGAAATAACTGATTTCGATACGTGGATCAATATCCATAAAAATATTCCCGAATTAACAATTTTACGAAACTTTGTAACCTTGGCCCGGCGTGATCGCAGAAAAATAAAGAACCAAAAATAAAAAAGCCGTTCATTGTAATCGACATCGCTGTAAATAATTTCATATCGCGGCGAATGTCTCTAAAAAAGCGTGAATCGCCGTTGGTTCGCGACCGGAGTCACGGGTTCGCGTGGAGGAAATTCCGCTATAGCGGAACAGAACTAATTTTTTCCCCGGCAGCAGAAGTCCTAGCGATTCCGGGGGATTGTCTAAGATCGTCTAAGAAGCAGTGGCGCGTAACGCCGGCTCGGTAAACACAAAAAGAACCGTGCCGGGGAAACGAGTCCGTCCGGTACCCAGCCACTTTTTTAATCAGCGATTCAAACAGCGCCAGAGCCCGGGAACTTTTAACAAATGAGCGCGCCGCGAGCTTGTTCCCGTGCTTTTTTAATGAACCAACTCGGCGGATGTTAACGCGCCACGTATCCGCGGCCCGATGTCACCGTGTTACCTCGTTCCGCCGCGGAAACTTTCGGGGTCCGGTGACACGAGCTCTCGCGAAATAATCACGGGCGAAGATAAACGAGGCGGGCCGCCGGGCGGCGTGCTGCATTTTCGAAAACGACGCGCTGTAACACCGGCGAAAAATCGCCGGGAACAGCGCCGAGAATTTTGTTCCACGATTACATGGCAAGTGTATACAGGGTGGCCAAAAATTATTATACAAAAGAGAAATAAGGGATTCCTGAGGTTATTTGAAGAAACTTCTTCCTTTGCAAAAATTTGTTCCGAGGCGTCGTTAACGAGTTATTAACAAAAAAAAAGTGACCAATGAGAGGCGAGAGTTCGCGCAACGCTAGGCGGCCGTGTAGAAGGCAAGTGTATACAGGGTGGCCAAAAATTATTGTACAAAAGTGAAATGAGGGATTCCTCAAGTTATTTGGAGAAACTTTTTCCTTTGCGAAAATTTTCTCCGAGGCGTCGTTAACGAGTTATTAACGGAAAACAGTAACCAATGAGAGGCGAGAGTTCGCGCAACGCTAGGCGGCCGTGTACAAGGCAAGTGTATACAGGGTGGCCAAAAATTATCGTACAAAAGTGAAACGAGGGATTCCTGAGGTTGTTTGGAGAAACTTTTTCCTTTGCGAAAATTTGTTCCGAGGCGTCGTTAACGAGTTATTAACAAAAAAAAGTGACCAATGAGAGGCGAGAGTTCGCGCAACGCTAGGCGGCCGTGTAGAAGGCAAGTGTATACAGTGTGGCCAAAAATTATTATACAAAAGTGAAATGAGGGATTCCTCAAGTTATTTGGAGAAACTTTTTCGTTTGCGAAAATTTTCTCCGAGGCGTCGTTAACGAGTTATTAACGGAAAACAGTGACCAATGAGAGACGAGAGTTCGCGCAGCGCTAGGCGGCCGAGCCAATCGGCGGAACCGGGCTTCGACCGCACGTTGGCTCGGCCGCCTCGCGCCAGTCGAGCTTGCCTCTCATTGGTCAGTGGTTTTTCGTTAATAACTCGTTAACGATGCCTCGGAGTAAATTTTCGTAAAGGAAAAAGTTGCTTCGAATGATCTCAGGAGCTTGTACGATAATTTTGGGCCACCCTGTATACAATTGACTTGTAAAGTGCTTTTACAATTTCATTTTATTCGTGTGATTGTACATTTTTGTAATAAGTTTGCTTTTTACATTATATTGTACAATATTATATTACATAATATAAAAAACAAACTTTATTATACGTAAATATTAATTATCATATATATGATAATTGATAATATTATAATAATAATAATAAGATAAGATAATAAGATAATATAATTAAAACTTGATATATTATATGTTATAATATAACTTATAATATAAGTTAAATATATTATAAGTTAATATAATAACTTAAGTTATATTATAGAATATATAAGTCAATATAACTTATAACTTAGTTTATCTATATATATACTACTGCTATACTACTATATAAATATATATATATGTATAAACTAAGTTATAAGTTATATTAACTTATATATTATATTATATAAATTAAGTTATTATATTAACATATTATATGTTATTATTAATATCTATAATAATTAATAATAACATATAATATATCAAGTTTTCGCGAAACATCAAACGGCGAATAGTCGAGTTAAATCAGCACGACGCGGAACGCGTTGAAGAACTAAAAAGTTCCGCGCGTTTCCACGAACGATGATAAAAAAAAGAAAATTCCCACGATTATTTAATGCGTACGGTAAGATCAACATCGTTTCCACGTTAATTTCACTAAAAACTTGGAAAATGAATGTGACAACCGCGCGTGGTAACGAATTGTTGAATACTAAAAGGTGTCAGAGAGGGAGAGAGAGAGAGAGAGAGAGAGAGAGAGAGAGAGAGAGGGCGGTGAATCGGGGGTGACGGCTGGAATACCGTAATTAATTCGTAACTTCCCCCGCGGCCGGAAGAAGTTGCCCGGAGCGAACGCAAACATCGTTCTTCTTTGCATATTGCTTGTGAATCTAGTCGCGGTCGCAGGTTCCGCGCTTCTCTTGCCGCGCCGCGGCGATTCCCCCCCCCCCCCTCCCCTCACGCCGCATTTATGCATGCGAATCTTCGCGGTCGCGTGCAACCGTGCCTGCTTAGCTGCGCGCCGCCCGTAGAATCAACGATGTAACGACGTTGCATATGCATGCGTAATCGTGTGATGTTAAATATTGTCAGCGGCATGAGCAATATTTACGCGGCGCACCGACTCGTTTATCTTTCGCCGCTAATGTAATCGCGGGATCCTCGCATCCATTTACAGTAAATTGCCGCCGAATTATGTTCAATTACATATTGTAAAAGCCTCGGCCATTTTATCTCTCCGCAGTTACTTAACTATCGGTTTCGAAACGTTAATTATTAAAATAATAATAATTTTATAGGTTGTTCGATATACCGGTGGACTGTTTCGTTATTGTTTTCGTTTATATGTTATATATTTAAAATATCCGAATTAAAATTGTTAATTGTTATTATTATATTATTGTGTGTATTTGTTATTTATTCGAGAGTTATTAGAAGGTTGATTCGTGGGGTTGCAGCACACAGCGAAAGATTTAATCACAATTTATCAGAAATTTTATCTCTCGGCAGTTACTTAACTATCATTTTGCAAATGTTAATTATTAAACATTTATTATATAGGTTGTTCGGTATACCGATTAACCCTTTCGATATTATTTTCGTTTATTATATTATTAAAATATCCGAATAAAAATTGTTCATTGTTATTATTACAATATTATTAGAACTTTATATTATTTTATATATGTTACATGATATTATATTATACTTATTACAATATTATTATATCAATTTAATTATTGGAGAGTTATTGGAAGGTTGATTCGTAGGGTTGCAACAGCAAATGATTTAATTACAATTTATCAGAAATGTTCTCTCTCGACAGTTACTTAACTATCGATTCGGAAACGTTAATTATTAAACATTTATTGTATAGGTTATTCGATATACCGATGAACTATTTCGTTATTATTTTCGTTTATTATATATTTCAAATATCCAAATAAAAATTGTTCATTGCTATTATGACAATATTATTACAATTTTATATTATTTTATATTTGTCACATAATATTATATTATATTTATCACAATATTATTACATCAATTTAATTATCGGAGAGTTATTAAAAGGTTGATTCATAGGGTTGCAGCAGCGAAAGCTTTAATTACAATTCAACGGAATATTCTTTCCTCTGCTAAATATTTAAATCATTTATTTACGAGAAATATTCGCATGGATTTCCTTGTCATTTTATTTCGAAGTACACATTTGTCGCTTCAATCGAATACGACACGAATTAAAGACGACGCAATAGGCGAGCGTATATTAATAAATACGAAATTATATTATAAATCATAAATATATATTTAATAATAAATAATAATTATATATATATATATATATATATATATATATATATAATTACATATTTAATAATATTATAAATATGAAAGTTCGACATTCCAAGCGCAATTTATTGTCGTGGAAGGTCTCTTATTTTCTCCGTCAAAAGTTCCCCTTAATTAAGAAACCGCAGCAACACCTACACTTATCATACAAGCATAGATTCGAACCAAAAAATTCGCAGTCAGCCTATCCGTCCGCCGAAAACGCTGAAAGCTCCGCAACGTTACCTTGCATTTTGCAAGAATCCATCCGGCGCCCGGCCGCGCAAAAATGCACGGCATCGTGGCAAAGCAGCCGCGTAATAATACAACCGGCGCGGTGGCTGTGCGGGAAAAGCTGCGTGCGTCAGACATCGTTTATCCCTTCCATCCATCAAACGCAGGAGGCATCGCATCGCTCCCGAACCGCTCCGGCTCGGCGCCGTAGCGAGGCGCCGCGACGCGCGAGCCTTATGTATATTTTAATTTTCAATCTCGCCGGAGGATGACTCAAATTTCGGGCCGCCGCGCCGCCGCCGCTCTAATATTAATCTCTTTAACCGCGGCCTCCGCGGCCCGATTAGCGCCGCAATTCCGGCGGCGCGGCGCGGAAAATAAATAATAAAAATAATAAAAAATAATAATAATATATGAAATAATAATAAAATAATATAATAATAGTATAATATAATATAGTATAATATAATATAATATAATATAATATAATATAATATAATATATAATATAATATAATATAATATAATATAATATATAATATAATATAATATAATATAATATAATATATAATATAATATAATATAATATAATATATAATATAATATAATATAATATAATATAATATATAATATAATATAATATAATATAATATAATATAATATAATATAATATAATATAATATAATATAATATAATATAATATAATATAATATAATATAATATAATATAATATAATATAATATAATATAATATAATATAATATAATATAATATAATATAATATAATATAATATAATATAATATAATATAATATAATATAATATAATATAATATAATATAATATAATATAATATAATATAACATAACATAATATAATATAATAATAATATAATAATAATAAAACAATATAAAAAATATATATAATATATATTATAATATAATTATAAATAATATAAAAAATAGTAAAATAATAAAATAATAAAAATAATTCGAACTCGCCGGGACCGGAAGCGGCGAGCCGAACGCCCGGCGGCCGAGCTTTCAACCCTTTCCGCCCTTCCGGCCGCCGATGCCCGCGGACGATTAAATGATTTTCACGCATTCGCCGGCCGGCTTTCAAAGCGGAATCGTCGATTTACATGCATACAAGCCCGCGCCGGCTCCGGCCGGGGACTTTAATAAAATCAAGCAGCTGCGAGATAAAAGCCTCGCGGAAAGAAGGGGTTGAGAGAAAGAGGGTCAGGAGGCGATGCCGCGCCGCGCCACGCCGGATGAAGCGAGGACGAGGGTGCGGAAAGTGTGTTGCAAGAGAGTAACGGGCCAGCTATTCCCAATTCCCACCCAATCTAAAATCAATCTTAGTTCGTGCTCTTAGACGAACTGGAAGTAGGATTCTAAAGGGAAACCCGTGAAGGGTGCGAGAAAGCGACGGACTCTCTCCGGCGTGGGAGCAGGGGGCGGGGGAGGGTTGGAAGGGTTCGACCGATCACTTTTAAGCAGGCTTGCAAGTCTGCATTATTCAAACTCCACCGCCAACCAAACTAGACTTCCAACGGCACCCTCTAAGGAACCACCCGGCAGCGACCCCCTCCCTGTGTCTTTCTACCGCCAGCCCCCATTTTCTCAGCACGCCGACGTCGAGGCCCACTCACGCCTCATCCATTTTCGTCCCGGTAATGCACCAGATTGGATTTCTAATTGTATTCTCGCCCTATGTTTCTACGCATTTCTTCGAGCGTTTATGATTCGAAGGAACGACAGCAACCCTGTTCGAAACCGAGCGATTCGACCGGAACGGTCGGATCGCCGCTTTTTAGGGCTGGTTTTACGGAGCACGAGGAACGGCGGTTTTGTGTTAGTTTGTAAATGTAACGATGAGATATTTATTTCGATTTTTAGCAAGTGTTGTTGTAACAGTTGTTGCAATTAACGTATAGATTGAATATATTTATTATTTTATTATTTTATTTGTGTATTTTATATTATATATTTATTATTCTATAATATATTATATTGTATATTTATTATTTTATAATATATTATATTATATATTTATTATTTTATAATATACTACAGTATATATTTATTATTTCATAATATATATTATATTATATATTTATTATTTTATTTTATTGAATATAGTTATTACTCACAAATGTATCTTTACGATACGGATAATCGTAAATTAATCGTAATTATCGTAAATTAAAAGAATTAGTGACCCGTCATTTCGACGGGTTCCGTAAATCTAATGTCAAATGTGATTTTTGGTGTCCGGTCAGAGCTATGAAAATCTTCAATTTGTGAGTAAAAGAGCATATGAATTGAATAAATAAATTATAAATTCATCTTTATAAGATACGAACGAATAATCGTAGATTAAATTATATTTATATAAAATTATATAAATTATAAGAATTTATATAATAAAACTCTATTATCAAGAATTTATGTATCAAGAATTTATATAATAAAACTCTCATAAGAATTAATGAAATACACAAAAAATAAAGCTCGACGAAACGAATTTCATTCTTTAATTTGAATTCCCCGCGACCAAACAATAGAAAAATGAAAATTTTTCTAAAACAGTTCGGCGATGCAGCGACGAGTTTACGCGATTCAGTTCGAGAAAACAAACTCCGGCATTCGAAGCATTGTCTTCGCTCGAGCGTTTCCATCCATGCAGCCGGTCGTCGGTCGTTCACGAAAAAAGCAACCGTACAAATAACGAGTTAAAGCGCGTCGCGACTCAAATATTTGCCCTCGCGCGCCAGCCACTCGGCAGCCTAGAAATTCTGGTGCACCCCGTCATCAGATTATCGTAGCCGGGGGAACAAACGAGCGTTTACGGGCTAATATAAACATTCCACAATTGCGGCGCTCGTAAACTTACCGATCTCGTACCTCCATCTTGATTCCCGGTTCTCGTGACTGTTTTTCCTTTCCGACCGCTTCTATTCGATCTTTTTCCGCGTAAACGTTCGATCTAGAAAACTGCAGTTTTTATCCAATCCACCCTTAACTCATTGCCGTTCTTCTGCGAGTTCGACTCGTCATGGAAATTTATATATTTTATATTATATATATTATGTTATTATATTATTATTATATTATTATATTATATTATTATATTATCATATTATATTATAATATTATTATTATTATTATATTATTATATTATCATATTATATTATAATATTATTATTATTATTATATTATTATATATATTATATTTTATGATATAATTATAATATAATTAAGTTTAATAGATAAATATTATTCAATAAAATTGTGATACAATTAAGTTGAATAAATAAATATTATTAAATAATTATAATTTAATTAAATTTAATAAATAAGTATTATTAAATAATTATAATATAATCAAAATTAACAAATAAATATTGTTAAATAATTATAATACAATTAAAATTAACAAATAAATATTATTAAACAATTATAATTTAAATTAAATTTGGTAAATAAATATTATTAAATAATTATAGTATAATTATAATAAGTATATTATTATATATTTATTATATATTTATACAATAAGTATTGCAGTATATAGGGGAGAATATAACCTAGAACAAGAACTAAAAAAATGCTTGAAATTAAGATATATTCTCTAGGCATCGACGATCGAACATCTCCATTTTTGTGAAAATTATCAAAATGGCGGCTGCATGGCTAGGCTCGAATAATCGTATCTCCTGTTCCCAAATTGTCCATTTCCATTTATTACATATCGAGCGATAATTTAGGAGAGAATTTGCTGTATTTCGTTCAAATCGCTATCTAAAATTGGAAAATTCTGTTCGGACGCTGCCCCAGCGACCCGATTAACGTCTTCACTTTTTTGCTGGTATCGCAGCTCTTCGAACCGCTTGGCTAAATCACCTGCATAATTTTAGTTGCACAACAAGATGCCCTAATTTATTCTACTGCAGGGACAGACGCGAGCACTGCGTCCTATCCTCTCTTCGTTTCAGTATATGTTTATGGTTGTACAGTAGTTGGTGACGGGAATTGCGAGGGTAATTCCAAGTGTAATTGACCCGGTTATATATATATATATATATATATATATATATATATATATATATATATATATATATATATATATATGTGTATATAGGGCGCCTTGCGTAGAATCCCGAAAACGGTGCTGATCTTGAGAACGCGGGATCGAGAAACAATACGACAAAAATTCCTGCGCGCTTCCCGCGAGTTTCGAAGAATTTTTAATAAACAAACCAACACGCGGAACCGCGAACATTATACGGCGCACGTACGACCGTTATTATTTAACGAGCACCGTAGAGATTAACGTATTGAAATATATGCGACCCCGTTTAAAAATCGCCAGCGACCCCGAAGCGGCCTGCATTCCCAAGACACCGAACTAGAAGAAAGTGCAAGAATATTAATTTCTTCGAACCTGACACGCCGGGAAGACGCCTCTCGACCGTCCTCGACTATTCAAAGGGTATCGATCCTCTCTAGGCGTAGGAGAGAGAGAGAGAGAGAGAGAGAGAGAGAGAGAGAGAATATCGCGGCAAGATCGTGCGGAACGAAGGGCCGGAATTTTCCGAACCGCGCGGGCCGCCGTTCACACGGAATCCTCAAAGATCGCGTGATCCGTTTCACGATCCTACTTTTCCCCGTTTGATTCGAGACCGAGGGAATTCCTCGCGCGACTACTCATTTAATCGTGTTCAATTATTCACCGGTTCGGCTGCATGATGCAGCGGATCGCTCGGCACACAACCGGTGTCCCAAAACGACGCGTCGCGACGAGCCGGCTCCCCCCCCCCCTCTCTCAGTCTCATTTTCCTTCTCTGTCCCTCTCTCGCTCTCTCTCACACTCTCTCGCGCTCTCTTTTTCACTCTCTCTCGCTCTCTCTCCCGCGAGAGAGAGAGCCCTCTCTCTAGCTCTTTCACTCTCTGACTCTCTCTCACGCTCTCTCTCTCTCGCTCTCTCTCCCGCGAGAGAGAGAGCCCTCTCTCTAGCTCTTTCACTCTCTGACTCTCTCTCACGCTCTCTCTCTCTCTCTCGCTCTCCCTCCAGCGAGAGAGCTCTCTCTCTCTCTCTCTCTCTCTAGCTCTCTCTCACTTTCTCTGACTCTCTCTCACGCTCTCTCGCACTCTCTCGCGCTCTCTCTAGCTCTCTCTCTCGCTCTCTTTCACTCTTTCTCGCTCTATTTCACTCTCTCCCGCTCTCTCTCACTCTCTCTCACTCTCTCGCGCTCTCTCTTTCGCGCTCTCTCAGTCTCTCTCTCGCTTTCTCTCGAGCTCTCTCTCACTCTCTCTGACTCTTCTCGAGCTCTCTCTCGCTCTCTCTTGCTCTTTCTCACTCTCTCTCGCTCTCTCTCGCTCTCTCTTGCCCTCCCTCACTCTCTTTTGCTCTCTCTCTCGGTCTCTCACATTCTCTTTCGCTCTCTCTCGCTCTCTCTCTCTCTCTCTCTCTCTCTCTGTGTGTGTGTGTGTGTGTGTGTGTGTGTGTGTGTGTCGCGGGAACGGGAGAGAACGGCGCCGCAACGCGCGGCGCCGCGATATTGCGAGAACAGCGAGCGTGTCTCTCTGGACGCCTTTCACGGGGACCGGAACAAGTCGGTGCCAGTCGGAGAATATTCATTATCCAATGCTCTTGCTTGCCGAGTGCACAGGGAATCGAAGAACTCCGCTCGACTCGTCATGCTAGACCAGCGCGGGGAAAAAAAGAACGGATGAGACAGACGATATTACAGAAGCGAAAAAGATGCAGGAGTATCGCGGGCAAGGGGGGGGGGGGGGGTAGGGTGAGGAGGAGGATCGCAGCGGGCGATCCGACTGTGAGGCAAGTCGAGTGGATGCTTCGGTTTTTTTTCAATTTTTCGGAGTCGTTGCCGAGGATCGAAGCTATTAACGGCGACGTTTGCGATTTAAACGAGAGTGCGTCCGCTGCCGTTGACGGCGCGGTACTCTTGCTTACTTGGTCTCTTGACCAAGTTATGCATGCGTAGTTTGTATGTATGTATGAATGTATGTATGTGTGGTTCCTCTTTCGGAGTTCGATGAACCGTGCCGTTCAAGTAAATTGCATCGTTGCACCCGGGAAGGCAATTTTGATGCGAGAAAAAATTAATTTCTTAATCTTTTTTTCGTGGTTGCTGCGATTCGAAATTTTTCGATTGCGATAAGTTCTGGGAAGGAAAAGATAATTGATGCTTGTTGTGTGAGCCTAAATTTACTTGAACGCTTAATTAGGTATTGATGACGAGAGATTAGAATTTTATTCTAATTTTTTAACACGTTCAGCGCCCATGATTGACCACTAAAATTCCCACGAAGTGAAAGCAATTTAATTAGTGGAACCGCAAGTAGAAAGTTCAAATTTATCATAATGGATGACATTAGATCTCTTTTGAATTCGAAATGTCCTAATTAAATTCAGTTCGTTCGAATATGTTGCAGTGAGAATGAATTTTCAAAATTGGTCAAAAATTAGTGTCACTCATACTTGACCGATGTGGCGGCGAACGTGTTAACACTAAACCTACCAAGCAGTAATACTAACTGGCATGTACTGCTTCGCAAAAGTGAGAAGACCGAATTTATTTGGAATTTGTAAAGTTTTTATTATAAAACTTATTCCAATAATATATTAGGTCTACCGGAAAGTTCTGTCCGTTTTTGAATTGAAATATAACACAATTTTCATAGATTTAATAATATTTATTGTAATAACTTATTCAAGCGTTTTCCACGAAAGAGTCTCGGAACTTTGCAGAATTGCAAAATAAGAAAGCGGTCACTTTGACCACGGTAGGTTTTTAGTGTTAAACATTTCGTCCACAACGCCTCGATTCGATTGGATTTTGTTCTTTTCTCTCTCTTTGATATTCGTCAACACATTTCTACGCGCAGCAAAGAGAAAGAAGGTTTTCGTAATTTCAAGCAACTTTTTCCTTAGCGAAAATGCAATCCGCGGCTTCGTTTACGAGTTATTAACGAAAAACCGTGACCAATCGCGGAGCGAGTGCGGTCGAGGCTCCGCCCTTGCGGCCAATGCCGCGTCGCGCCGGTCGTATGACGCAGCGGCAGTGGCCGCAAGGGCGGAGCGTCAGCCGTACGCGATCTCTCATTAGTCCACGTTTTTCGTTAATAACTCGCGAACGAAGCCTCGTAGAACATTTTCGCAAAGGAAAAAGTTGCTTCGAATTATCTCAGAAACCTCTCATTTCCCTGAAGCAACATATTTTCCGGACACCCTGTACAAAGTGGTTGTTAAACCATTGATTTGTAAATAAATGATTGACCTGAGAAATCCAGTAATATTAACTGGCATGTACTGCTTCGCAAAAGTGAGAAGACCGAATTTATTTAGAATTTGTAAAGTTTTTATTATAAAACTTGCTCCGATAATATAACTTATTCAAGCGTTTACCACGAAAGAGTCTCGGAACTTTGCAGAATTGCAAAATAAGAAAGCGGTCACTTTGACCGCGGTAGGTTTAGTGTTAAACGGCAGAATAACATCTATACTCGATAATCGCAAGCTGAATTGCCCGAAGATCGGAACATTTGTGGAACATCGAGATGTTTTACGAATTTGCAGGAAATACGAATCAGATCGGAAGAATCAGCGTTCGCAGAACAATTCTCTGCGAGAAGAGGAAGAGACCGTGCAATATTCAGTCGGCTAAATAGGTCGTCCCATAAATAATACGAATTTTCACGAGCATTTGTCTTCTACACATACTTTCCTTCATTTTGTACGATCTACAAACCGATACGCGGGAGACTAATGGTTCGGACTATATTCTTGCGGTTTATCTTCTGAAAATACGAAGACAAATTGGCATTAAGTATAAAACGTCTCGATAATTGCCAGAAGCTTGTAACAGAATTTTTGCACTCGAATGTCGCCGATACGGCGACGCAATGTATTCAATGTCTGTTATGTCAAGGTTACATCAAGGTTATATCAATTTCTTCATACTATTAACGAATCGAACGCAAAAGATTGAACGTCCACCACCGACAAAATCAATAATAATTTGTCGCAATTTTACTCGAAAGAAAATTCCAACAAAAATACCATTCAATTTATACAGTAAATTCTCCCTAATTGTCCTTCAGCTATAAACAAAACTGAACAATTTGTGAAGAGGAGATACGATTATTCAAGTCTCGAACCAAATTACCAATTGTCAATAACTATAAAAACGAGCCGCAAGGCTCCTCTTCCCAAATTGTCCATTTTAGTTTCCAAGCTGAGCGTCAATTAGAGAGAATTTACTGTCCCCTTGCCCTAATCAAGCCGTTGCATAATATAACCTAGTCTTCGGATCTAAATACAATCTAAAACATACCTAAATCAATCACATAGAACAGGAGTTAAATAAAAATGTATTTCCTCCGCTGACGAGATCAATAAATCAAGAAGAACGTAAGAATATTAGAAAATCATTACAATATCTCCACAGCTCAATATACTCCGTCTAATATAACCTACTCTTCGGATCTAAATACAATCTAAACCATGCCTAAATCAATCACATAGAACAGGAGTTAAATAAAAATGTATTTCCTCCATTGACGAGATCAATAAATCAAGAAGAACGTAAGAATATTAGAAAATCATTGCAATGTCTCCACAGCTCAATACTCCGCCTAATATAACCTAGTCTTCGGATCTAAATACAATCTAAAACATGTCTGATTCATTCGCAAGGACCAAGAGTTAAATAAAATTATATTTCCTCCGCTGACGAGATCAATAAATCAAGAAGAACGTAAGAATATTAGAGAATCATTACAATATCTCCACAGCTCAATATACTCCGTCTAATATAACCTAGTCTTCGGATCTAAATACAATCTAAAACATGCCTAAATCAATCACATAGAACAGGAGTTAAATAAAAATGTATTTCCTCCATTGACGAGATCAATAAATCAAGAAGAACGTAAGAATATTAGAGAATCATTGCAATGTCTCCACAGCTCAATACTCCGCCTAATATAACCTAGTCTTCGGATCTAAATACAATCTAAAACATGCCTAAATCAATCACATAGAACAAGAGTTAAATAAAAATGTATTTCCTCCGCTGACGAGATCAATAAATCAAGAAGATCGTAAGAATATTAGAGAATCATTACAATATCTCCACAGCTCAATATACTCCGTCTAATATAACCTACTCTTCGGATCTAAATACAATCTAAAACATGTCTGATTCATTCGCAAGGACCAAGAGTTAAATAAAAATATATTTCCTCCATTGACGAGATTAATAAATCAAGAAGAACGTAAGAATATTAGAAAATCATTACAATATCTCCACAGCTCAATATACTCCGTCTAATATAACCTACTCTTCGGATCTAAATACAATCTAACACATGTCTGATTCATTCGCAAGGACCAAGAGTTAAATAAAAATATATTTCCTCCGCTGACGAGATCAATAAATCAAGAAGAACGTAAGAATATTAGAAAATCATTCCAATATCTCCACAGCTCAATACTCCGCCTAATCTAACTCTAATTCTCATTCTAAATGCACAAAATCCTCGGCACAGTATCTCTAACCGGATAAAAATCCAGAGTCCACTAATAACCGCTTAGAAACGGTCCGGCCGTAAATAGAATGATTTATACCCCATAAATACCGCCGAAAACAACAGCCAAGGCCAGCCTCGGGAGAGGAGAGATCCCGCGCACAGGAGGGTAACAGCAAATATAGACGCATAAAATTCGAATTCATTACCGAGATCGTGAGTGTACACCGCGATAAAAGTTGTAGAGGCTGGTAATAGGCGTCGATATATCACCTGGGGTGTTCCCAGGGCCGCGTCGCGGGGCGACAAGGTTTCACGCGGGTGGTTTCCACGTGCGCGTCGGATGCGCGCCGGGTTTTCACCGAAAGCGGAGGAGACGGGGGAACAGTTGACTCCGAGGCATCGTTCCTACGGCCGGTGTCAGGTTAAAAAGGGTGCGTAATAGGCTTAGAAAGACCGATGTCTCAACCAGGGGGGGGGGGGGATAAGAAGTAAGCCGCGGAAATAAATCTCACGTGGTACCGTTGCCGGTCCCGCGGGGACCGTCGAGCACCGGCCCTCCCCCCACCCCCATTCCACGGAAGAAAACCGGCCGCATCCGCGTAACGATATTCGGGGGCGCGCGCTTATGGTCGCTCCTGCGTCCGAAAATAAAACGGTCGATTGAAGATAGCGGACGGTTTAAAGGGCGTATTGAAATTGGTGCGAGCCCGGAGATGATAATGGAGCGATTATAATAACAATAGGAGCCGCGGATATCGAGAGGCGAGACGGGAGAGGGGGATAACCATAAATTTGGCCCGCGAGGTAATGACTCATTCTTCTCCGCCACGGTCCCGAGGATAATACCGGCGGGCTAAACGGTTTCAAACAAGAGCCGAGCGTCTTCCAAAATGAATTTCTTAGAACTCGAACAATGATCGAGGCGACTCGGGGATCGACGGAGGAACGGGGTGAACGATCTCGGGGATGCACGGGGAAATCCTTTCTAATTGACGGTCCTCGGACTGGACTGAGAAATGGACAGTTTGGGAAGGTGGGATACGATTATTCTACGATTATAATATGTGTTATATGTGTGTACGATATATACGATTGTATATTGTTATAGTTGTCGGCAATTGGCAACTGTAGAAACGAGCCGCGAGGAACGTTTCCGGAGTACGAGCCGAGGGACAATTTGGGAGAACTTACTGTGACGATTTAGAGAAGGTATGAAACGATAAAGCGTTGGAAACAGTCTTTAAAACTGCGATGAAAAATGATTAAATATGAATGAAATATGTGATTAAAAATGAATGAAAAATGTGATTAAAAATTTGTTGAACGAATGTCTTAATACAGATTTTATGAAAGAAAAGTTATTGATTCTAGAAAATGGAATAATTAGGTGACATTTTATATACTCTGTGACAAAATAACCCGGTGACTGTCCGGTTAATTAATTGAGCGAACTTTGCCGAGTCCAGGAAACTCTGTATAATAAACAGTATAGCTGTATACAGTATAATATTCGGTCAAAATTCGTGTAGGTTGAAGCGGAAGGTTTTTCGACTTTTTTACGCCTCGGTATTTTATTTTAATTCGGTGATTAATGTTCAAAAGAAGATGGCGATGGACAATGTCATATAATTTCGTCATTTTGTAACTTCAATGAGTACATTTAATGTGAATATAAGGTTATGATGTTCATTTTATGGTACATCGACGAAGATTTGTTTTTCTACGATCTGAAACAAGATTCTTCTATTTGTTAATCTTTTAGTGACGCTTACAGTTAGCTGACAACTATATTATACATGACAATAGGATGAAATAAAGTAATTTCGCTACTTTTTCTTATCGTTAACGTTACATTTTTTATACCATAAGATGAGACTCTTGAGACGACTATAGACAATATTATATAATTCCGCTGATTTTTAATTTTAATGAAACTTAATGCAATGATGATAACACGTCTCGCTGATATGTTGCAAAAATTGTTTTCGTTCAATTAACAACTGTCAACTGAACATCATGCTCGGGTGATAGAACTATTATAACTCCACTATTGCACAACTTTAGAGAGCTTTATAGCATATAAATATATATAAATATATACATAAATAAATAAATAAATATATATGTAATATATATACTAAATAATATATAATAATAATATAATAATAATATAATATATATAATAATATAATAATAATAATATAATATATATACTAAATATAATAGTATATTTATACTAAACTATAAAGTATACTATATCTAAGTATGCTTTAAATAGATAGTATTAAGTATACTTAGGTATAGTATACTTTATAGTTTAGTATAAATATACTATTATATTTAGTATAGAACTTTGTAGAATACATAAGAACAAAATGAAATCCTTGATCACAAGATAATACAAAGAAATACAATGTCTATAAGCAAATATACACATTTCTTACTTCTTACAATAAAGTCTTCTCGTCTTTTATCTCGCCTAACTAGACGCCACGATAAAAGACACTGACATAACTCCGTCACTTCGTAACTTCGAATCGTCATTATTCACGCATAAAACCGAAGTTAATAGGAAAAACGAAGTCAACACGATTGTACACGAAAGACGATGCTGAATTCACCTGCATCTTTCGCAGCTAAATAAGAAGACACCGGAAAAAGGAAGACAAGGGGAACGCCGACAACGTCCTCGATAATGGCGAGCTTTCTAATCGAGGTTCGGCATCCTGCAATCGGCCGATAATGTACCGAGTGTATACTTTTCCGTGGATCCCGGGCCCCGGGAGACGCTCGGAATAAAACGGATGATCGGACTTTTAAGCGTGGTCCTGCAGCCTGCATTATTCAGGCCCCACTTTCTCGCCGACGCTTTCGTCCTCGCCGCATCCGATGCTCCATTCCCGCGTGCAGGTGTCAATTTGTCTCTATCCTTTCTCTTCCCGAGGCTTGCCATCGGTTTCTACCCTCCCGCCCCCCTCTCGCTCTCGGAAGTGTTTGCGACTTCGATCTTCGATCTCTCGTTCCACGATTTCGTTCCGAGCCGCTCGAAATGCTTTCCGCCGTCGACAGCGGGGTCGCGCATTAGACTCCCAAATTATTGAAAGCAACAGCAAGATGCTGAGAGATCCTCTCTCTCTCTCTCTCGCTTTCTTTCTCTATTTTTCTCTCTATTTCTCCTTCTCCGCTCCCTTAAGCACGCTTGTCCCGCCGTCATCTTAGCGATTCCATCTACGCCGGCCCGCTGCTATAGCGCAGACCGTGCGACCTAACCCGGAGATACTGATCTTTCAAGCCTTTTTTGTGACCGATCTAGGTAATCGCATTGTACCTGTCGTTAGAGAAGTTAGGCGTTCCTGATCCGACCCGTCTGTCCGTCGCCGGCCCTCGAAATATCGATGCTCGGCCATCGTTTCGTCGATACGATGTTCAACGCGCAGCGTAAACCGTGCGTTTCCCGTGATTTCAAAGGGTGCGTTTCCCGTGATTTCAAAGGGTGTGCAAGCATTTAAAGGGTGTACATTCATCGTGAATGAACCGATCGAACGAGTAACAGCTACGCAATAACCGTGTTACCGATCGTTAAAATTCAACGCCTTTGATGATTCAACGCCGTGAATGATCGACCATAAATCGCCGGTCAAGTGATCGGTTTCCAATTTTCTGTTTCAGGATTGCCAGAATTATGTTACAGATACTTTGGAAAGAGAAAAGATGGACCGTATTTTTTTAGTCGAGGTTATATTGTAATAAAAATTGCTGCGGATTTCGTGTATTTATGGAAGAAATTTATAATTTTCAATTTTCTGTTTCAGGATTGTCGGAATTATGCTACAGATACTTTGGCGATGGACCGTATTTTTTTTTAATCGAGCATATATTGTAATAAAAGTTGCTGCGGTTTTTTCGTGTATTTATGGGAGAAATTTATAATTTTCAATTTTCTGTTTCAGTATTGTCGGAATTATGCTACAGATACTTTGGCGAGAAAAGATGGACCGTATTTTTTTTTAATCGAGCATATATTGTAATAAAAGTTGCTGCGGTTTTCGTGTATTTATGGGAGAAATTTATAATTTTCAATTTCCTGTTTCAGAATTGCCGGAATTATGCTACAGATACTTTGGCGAGAAAATATGGACCGTATTTTTTTTTAATCGAGCATATATTGTAATAAAAGTTGCTGCGGATTTCGTGCATTTATGGGAGAAATTTATAATTGAAATGCGGAGCAGGAAGACGTCGGAAGAATTCGAGAATGTCGGCGCGCGACATTTCTAATTTCGTGGAACTGCTGCAAGAGGAAATTATTTAAAGAAATTATTTAACTCCTGTATCGTGCGATCGATGCAGATCATTCTTATTTCGCGCGAAGATCCGCGGTTTATTTGTCACTTTTGTAAAATTTTCTCAGATAAAAAAGTTGGAAAACGGGAGATTTTTACTTTTTGGCATTCACAGTAGTGGCATTACTATAAAAAGAGGGCATTTCAGTCATCGACTAAATCTTCTATAATTTAGGAAAAGCAAATCAAGTCATTTAGTTCAGTTTTAAGATAATTATTGCGTTTTCAAAGGTGGGACACTTTTTGTGGACTACTGTACGTGACCGTCGAATCGTGGCATGTGGCCTCCAAATTGCCTTCGAATAGTGGCACGTGGCCTTCGAATTGTTTTCGAATTGCCTTCGAATTGCCTCCGAATTAGCTTCGAATCGTGTCATGTGGCCTCCGATTTGCCTTCGAATCGCTTCCGATTCGTGTCATGTGGCCTCCGAATTGTCTTCAATTCGTGTCATGTGGCTTCCGAATTGTCTTCGAATCGTGTCACGTGGCCTCCGAACTGTCTTCGAATCGTGTCACGTGGCCTCCAAATTGCTGTCGAATTTCCTTTGAATTGTCTTCGAATCGCCTTCGAATTGCTTTCGAATTGTCTTCGAATTGCCGTCGAATTACCTTTGGATTGCCCCCGAATCGTGTCATATGGCCTCTGAAATGCTTTCAAATTGTCTTCGAATCGTGTCACGTAGCCTCCGAATTGCCTTCGAATAGTGTCACGTGGCCTCCGAATTGCCTTCGAATCGTGTCACGTGGCCTCCGAATTGCGGCAAAAAATTAGAAATAAAAACGTTCTAGCATTGCTATCTATTCATATTAATTAACACTACCATGCTAGCCGCTGCCTTCTTTTCACCAACTGCCCCGAGTTCAATAAAAACGAGCCGCGAGACCCGAAGAAGAAACGCGGCTCAGTATTCTCGGATCTCTGCCGGTTTCAATTCCGACCTCCGAACATTTCCGGAAGAAATTACTATACTAACGAAGTCGTCATTTCCCTGACAATAAGGCAATGATCCACTAAACCTTCGCGCACGTAAATCCCGCCGAAGAAGCGGGTTAACAGTTTCCAGCGGCGCGCTAAACGACGTCGGAATCCCGTGGAAAGCGATGATAGCAGCATAATTTGTGGTTCCTACGAATCCGCGCGCTCCGTATTCTTTAATCGATGCGGAGGAAGGTTAATGAAGGTCCGACCGCATTTACAGGTGGCAGGCAGACCCGCGGTATAATCATAAATATAACACGTAATCCCTCGGTATCAGAAGCTGCCGGTTTTATCGGCCCGTAAACCGTTGAAGTATGACTCCGCATTTAACGCGGACTTGACCCGTTCCGCGGTATCGTCTTCTGGCCGGATGAAAATTTCTATTTCGCGTCCGGTACGCGTTTCGTTCCGCCTTCGGAGCTCGTTACGAAATCCATTAGTCACGGAACGGGCACATCGACTGGTCGGTCCCACGCCGTACGGAAATTACGTCCCACACAGTCCGAACTTCTTGCTAATGTGTCGATGCCGTGGCGCCGCGCCGCGCCGGCCCGGATGCCTAATGAACTTTTTGCGATTCGTGGGTAAAAGTACAGTTTATTGCGTCTTTCGGGCTCGTTTCGGCCGCATGGAACGAGCGGATCTTCGCCGCGCAGAATCCCGCTCTCTCGCTAACAAACTTACGGAACGAAGCGGTTTTGATAAATATTCGTTTCTCAATTCTCGTTTCGCAATTTCGACTAATTAGAGATCAGATATCGTGCCACGGACAACATCGGAAATTGTTATATTAGGTGTACCGGAAAGTTCTGTCCGATAGTGTCACTTCAAGATTCAATCCGTATGCACATGTTGATTTGAGACATGTATGACTATCTCTCTTTATCATTGCATTTACGCCCATGTACTCTCCTAAATAAACTGAAACAAAGATGTCTCGTGTCGTTATTAAGCGGGACGCGATCGTGAAAACATGGCTACCGATGATAATGCCAGACCACATGCTGCTTCGGCGACTCGTCAGAAAATCGCAGAGCTAGGCTGGGAAATTCTGTCGCATCCGCCATACTCCCCAGACCTAGCACCCTCCGATTATCACTTGTTTCTCTCTTTGCAAAACTTTATACAGGAAAAAAAGTTCAAAACGGAAGCTGACGTCGACCAAGCACTAGTTGAGTTCTTCGCCTCTAAAAATAAATCATTTTTTAAACATGGCATTTACAAGTTGCCATCGCGCTGGCAAGATGTCGTAAGTAACGATGGAAAGTATATTCTACAATAAATATTATTAAATCTATGAAAATTGTGTTATATTTCAATTCTAAAACGGACAGAACTTTCCGGTAGACCTAATACTTATGGTTGTACTTGTGCGACGATTATTAACCGTTTGACTCTGCTGAGGAACGCTATCGCGCTCTTCTTATGTTGTGTTAAAAATGCGAAGAGCGTGATAGCACTCCTAATTTTTTTTTATGCCAAGACTGCGGAGAGCGTAATAACGCTGCTCTAAATCACTAGAATTTCTGCTTATTACCAATTTTATTCACAAAATTAATTAAAACAAATTTATGTAAATAAGTGGTATTTTTTCATTTTTGTTGTTGCAAAGCGATACAAGTGAGTTTATTGTATAAAAAGTGTTTCACATTTTTTCCCGTACACGCGCAATTAGTGCCGCAGTTTTTGCATGTGCCCGATTAATTAATATATAATATATAATATATAATTATATATTAATTTATATTATTATATATTATATATTATATTATATATTATTATATTATTATATATTATATTATATATTATTATATTATATTATATCATTATATGTATTATAATATTATAAATATTATAAAACGATTAAACGACAAAATATTAAACGACCAATCGAATTTCAAATCGTGCGATTTCGTTCGCGGTGTCGCGTGCGCGCGCGCGCGCACCCCCGTCCGAAACCGATCGGTCGGCCGAAATTCGTCGATCGATCGTAATACTAAATACCCGTAATAGACGTGCATATGTCGCCCGGGTCGCGTCCTGGAGCATAATTTCGGGTGGAATATCGGGCGCAACGCAACCCGCGCGGCCCCTACTCAGATTGCTTGATTAAAAGAGCCCGGCGCGCGGCGTCCGCGTTTTAATGGAACACCGGGGACAGCTGATATTATTCCGGCGCGCGTTTTAAATAATGGTTTCCGATGTTTTGCCGGTGAAAAGCAGGGGGGGATAAAGAGTCGGAAAGAGACAGAGGCCCCCGCGGGTTAATTTAACTTGTTTCCCCTGTCGAGGCGTGCAGCACGCCGCCTCCGAGGAGCACGGGGGTTAAACTGCCGGTAAACGAAGGGGCGGCCGGGGAGAAAAAATGGCCGCGCTAGCCGAGTTAATTTGTAAGCGGACGGTTCGGGAAACGCGGCGGGGGAATCGATGCTCGGGCATGAATCCGCGGATGGCTGGAAACCGGCGGCGGCGGCAGCCCTGGAAATCGTCTCGGGAACACGGCCGCTCGGTGCCACCGGTGTTATTACACGTCAGTCACACCTCTCTCTCTCTCTCTCTCTCTCTCTCTCTCTCTCTCTCTCTCTCTCTCTCTCTCTCTCTCTCTCAAAATTGCTAAAGTTTTATAAGACACAACGATCCTCGGCCGATTACGCCCCACGCGACTTACGGCCGGCGCTTTATTATTGCGCGCGAACCCGCCGCGCGCAATATAAGCCGCGGCAAACAAATTGCCCTCGGTCCGCGTTTCCTTTCGCCGGAAGTTTGACTGGTCGCTCTGGGAACGCTCGATTGCCCCACGGAGCGCAGCCGTGGCCCCGGAGCATCGTACGGTGGGCGGCGCGTCTTTTACTTCAGCGACGCGTCCATTTTAACACTTTATCGACCGCTAGCCTATTTATCGGCTTTTCGATTGCCAATGTTTATCGATCGCTAGCCTATTAATCGGCTTTTCGATTGCCAATGCTTATCGACCGATAGCCTATTAATCGACTTTTAGCTATCGACGGTTTTCGCTTCTTTACTGTTTTGTTAGTAGCTGACCTCCTGTATGCTGACCTCCCCATATCCTTATGAATTATAATTATAATAATTATTATTATTTATTATTATTTTTAAAGGAATAAGCACAACACAATGAATAGCGAAAATTTAGCCGGTACTGGGAGCAAATGCGCGCACGACTAAGCCAGTCCTTACTGAGTGGCAGCCTCAACCACGACCGGACGATAAAGTGTTAACTGAAGATATCTTACTAAGTAAACTATAGATTAATTTTTGTTCGAGGCTAAAATTTCAACAGTCTCTTTATTTTTTATCACTACCAGATGTACGGCATGCCTGGTCGCGGAGAAAGCCGCCGGCCGCGTACCACTACCTGGCCGAACGGCCAGCGCGCCCCTACAGCGAGTCTCCCAAAAAAGGCGTGGCCTTTTTGGGGGACGTAATATAAATATCAGTCAGTCAGTCGGTACTTTTTAGTTTAGTTTTTCACGTCCCCTCAGAATATTTTGGGGCCAATTCTACGCGAAAGTAACCTTTTAGGCCCGACGCGCCACTATAGTGGCTTCCGCGGATGTCATCTCTCTGAACGACGCGCCACTATAGTGGCTTACTCTAGTAGCTCACTCGGTCATCGTTTGAATCAAATAATCGTCTTCATACGCATTGTTTCACACTTCTTTTGTCGTCGCATCGACTTACAATATACAGACTTATCTTAACAATACAACTGTTAACAATATAACTGTATCTTAACAATATACAGACAGAATATACAGACACTCTGTACAGGACATATCAGACTCTGCCTCATATCAGAAATAGCCTCGCGCAGAATTCAGCCGTACCTGAAAGGTTAACACTTTATCGTCCGGTCGTGGTTGAGGCTGCCACTCAGTAAGGACTGGCTTAGTCGCGCGCGCATTTGCTCCCAGTACCGGCTAAATTTTCGCTATTCATTGTGTTGTGCTTATTCCTTTAAAAATAATAATAAATAATAATTATTATTATAATTATAATTCATAAGGATATGGGGAGGTCAGCATACAGGAGGTCAGCTACTAACAAAACAGTAAAGAAGCGAAAACCGTCGATAGCTAAAAGTCGATTATTAGGCTATCGGTCGATAAGCATTGGCAATCGCAAAGCCGATTGATAGGCTAGCGATCGATAAACATTGGCAATCGAAAAGCCGATAAATAGGCTAGCGGTCGATAAAGTGTTAAGATATCGGTTTACATTTCGCCGGCTCCGTCAGCGGGCAGCGACGCTGTATATATTAGATGCCGCGATACATCATCGCCGGCACCTTTTGATGTACATCGTGCCCTGACTGTTTGAGGGTCCCAGCGTCACGTATACAATGTAAAACGCGACAAATAAAACGTCTCTGATTGGTGGACACGACGAACCCAAAAAGGGTATAAAAGTAGCGTTTCTTCTTACCGGACTCTCAGTAGAGTTTGGTCGCTCGATCGGTTTCGCTCATATACCTTCTCTCGATAAAGGATTAAAATAAAGTCTTCTAAAGCAAAGAATTAGAATCATTTCCATTCAATAATCCCAATAGAGACAAAGGAATTTCCGGTTCTTGCAAACGTCAAGGACGTTTTCTCTCCGTCGAACCCTTGACATCTGCAAGCGGACAGTTTTATGGTTATTACGGTCGCCGACCGTGTGCCGCTACAATTCTAAACACCTTGAAATTTGATTTCGAAATGTTGTTTTCACTAAAATTACAATTTAAATGGCCAACGGTCGCTACTTTTTACGCGCGACGAGTATACTCGTCGTGACCCTAAATACAGTAATGTCTCCCTTACTGACGCTCAGATTGTCCACAGAAATGGACAATTTGGGAAGAGGAGATACGATTATTCGAGCCTTGCGGTTTATTTTTATAGTTACAAATTGTCCACGATTATAGAAATGAGCCGCGAGGCTCGAATAATCGTATCTCCTCTTCTCAAATTGTCCAATTTAGTGGACAATCTGAGCGTCAGTAAGGGAGACATTACTGTAATTTGCTGCGACGCCTCCTTTTCTTAATCAGTTTTACAGATCGTGGATCAGTGTTATTGTGTCTTTTAATTCTTGAATTTATCGTGTCTTGAAGTCCTGTTATTGTATTTTATATTGTTAAAAGTGTAATCATTGCGTATTTCTTATTTTTGTAATAATTTGAACACCTTTTTTCTGGCCAATCCACGTGTAGGATTGGCCTGAAAATATCGTAAAACGTTTCGAAATCTGAGAATATGTTTTTGTTTTAATTTTGTTTTCACTAAAATTACGAGTCGCGGGCATCGTTAGAATTGCTTCGAATAAATATTTATCGGAGACGATTAATCGATCGAATTCTTTTTAATCGCATATTTTTAGCTCGAACAGGAACAATTCATTATTCCATCTGCTTTTCCGTATATAATTCTTTAATCTTCGTTCGCGAATAAATTATTCGAATAGATATCGTAAAATTATTCGAATTAGAATGGAAACAATCGTCGACTGTTTCTATTTTTTACGCGATTCTGTAAGAATACGTGTTATAATATTCATACGAATGCATTCCGTTACGTATGCGCGTATCGACATGCAATCAGAAGCGGTTTAATTTTCTCCACTCTGCCGACGATATTGTGCATTTTTGCATCTCGTTATTTCTACAACGACGACACTCTCCGATACGACGTCCGATAAAGAGTTAAATTGTCGGAACGAACACGGTGGAGATTAATCAATAAAGTATGGAAGAAAAACATTTTATATTCTATATATAATTTTATATATATTATTATGTATTTTATATAATAATATAATATATAATAATTTATATATTATATATATTATATTATATATTATATAACATTTTATATTCTATATAATATTCTATAATATTGTCATAATCATATAATAAAATAATAAATAATCTATCATCATTTTCAAATGATATTCAAATCGATTACTTTCCGAATTAATTCTTAAATACTTAATCGAATAATATCTTATTCGACTGAAATCTTAATCGAGCAAATTCTTATTATCACCAATATCTTTTCGCTTTTATTTGTATTATTTATTCGATCTTATTTGTTTTATTCGTATTACTTATTCGATCTTATTTGTTTTATTCGTATTACTTATTCGATCTTATTTGTTTTATTTGTATTATTTATTCGATCTTATTTGTTTTATTCGTATTATTTATTCGATCTTATTTGTTTTATTCGTATTACTTATTCGATCTTATTTGTTTTATTCTCCTTCTTGTTATATTCTTTACAATTTACAACGAATTCCAGCAGCGTGAAATAATAAATTTCACGGGACAGTTCTCGATTGCGAAATAAATAATACGAGAAAGAAATTTCTCCGCGTAGCTTCAGGTGTCGCGAAATTAATTCACGAGCGTGTACAGAAGCCGCGCGGTCTAATTATTATCAGCAGTCGATCACCCGATCCCACGTTTACGTAATACAAGGTATTATACTGTATAATTAAAAGATGAATAGGTCCGTCGTTAATCAAATTTCTCCGCGTCGATCGGAAAATCGAGCGAAACCGTCGGAAAGTTTTATCGGATATTATAGCGCAATGTTCAATCAAATAATTCACCGCATCGTTCATCACCGGAGACGTCATCGTATTCTCGTCGGATATTCGCAATTCCAAAGTAGCATACGCGGCATTAGGTCGGCGCGCACGTCGCGAAGCTTTTCTTGCTAATTGATCAATGAAAAACAAAACGTCGAACGCGCAATTATTGCGAACGAGTATAAAACCCGAACAAGATTGACAGATCGTCGACTGTTTTTAACGTCAGAATATATACGTTTTTCTCGCTTGTCGAGCTTTTCTCTCTCTCTCTCTCTTTCGCGCGCGCGTATAGATTTGCGAATAAAATGTTCGACGCGAGGCGAATTCCGTTTCAATAAACAGACGATTATTTTTGTCGGATCGGTTTATCGCGATTTTGCGAAGTACGTCAGTCAAAAGCGATTCGAAAAAGGTCGCCGTCAGCGGCGCTATAATTATTGAAAGAAGCGAAAGATTCGACGAGTCGTAGCGATGACGAATAAATATATTATATTACATGTATAATTAATTATGCATAATTATAATGTACATTAATTTTACATTAATTATACATTAATTGTACATTATAATTATACATGCATAATTAATAAGTACTTTTGCTTTTCCTTTGAAATATACTTTTTTCTTTTTCTTTGTGTAGAACACATTATGTTATTATTATTATATATATTACATATATCATTATTATTATGTATTATATATTATTATACATTATTATTATGTATATGTATTATTATTATATATTATATAATATTATTATATATACATTATGTATTATATAATATTATTATATATATATTATATATTATATATTATTATTATATATACATCACATATTATTATTATTATTATTATTATATTATTATCAATATTAAACTGTATGCGTGTCAACGTTAAACAGATTACAGTAAATTCTCTCCAATTGTTCCTCAGCTTCCAAGCAAAAATGGACAATTTGGGAAGGGGAGATACGATTAACGTTAATTAACACAACGAGCTTCACAGCTCGTTTTTATAGTCGTTAATCAACAATCCCCTCTTCCTAAATCGTCCATTTTTGTTTACAAGCTCAGAAAAATTCACCGTATTTCTTCAAGGTAAACAGAAAATTCTAGCGATCGCCCCTACCGCCGTTGAACCTGATTGACACTAAACCAACCGACCTGTATAATGATGATTAGCGTGCATTGACCCATAATAGTGAAAAGATAGAATTCACTTGGATTTTGTAAAGTTTTAATTAAGAGACTTGTTTCAATAATATCATTTATTCAATCATTTTCCACGAAGAAGTCTCCAAAGCTTGCATTGGGTTGGCAACTATGTAACTGCCGATTTGTTCAATGAAATAAAAAATTTCTTTTTACTTGGAACGAAGTTTAATCTGTAATGTATTTTCCATTTTGTTCGATGACCTTTCGCCGTCTCTCTGACAACTTGAAAATTCCACGCTCGTAGAAAGTCTGATCCTTTTTGGCCAAAAACTGAGTCAAGTGAGATTTTACAGCGTCATCATCGTTAAAAGTTTTACCACGAAGGGAGTTGTCCAGGGATCGAAATAAGTGGTAATCCGATGGCGCGAAATCAGGGCTATATGGTGGGTGTAACATCAATTCCCAAGCAATATCCATCAATTTTTGCCGAGTGGACAAAGACGTGTGCGGCCTAGCATTGTCCTGCTGGAAAATGACACCTTTACGATCGACCAATTCTGCTCGCTTTTCCTTGACCGCTGCATTCAATTCGTCCAGTTGCTAACATTCACGGACAATAAAAAATAACATAATAATAATAATAATAATTTTATAATATAACATTTACGGATATCATAAAAATGGGAGTGAGAGACATCTATAACTGAAATCGGCAATTACTTAGTTGCCAACTCAATAGTATCGTAAAATAAAAAATCGGTCATTTTGACCGTGGTGGGTTTAGCGTTAAACCAACAAACGTACGGCCGACCACGGCGAGCACTATCCGCCGACAAATACCAATTATTATTCCATCGAACCGACGGGGTCCCGCGGAATTATTAGATCCCGAATGTAACCGCCCACGCCGGCAGACTGCGTCCATCGCTCGCCGTGAAATATAATTAGCCGGTCGGACGCGGTCATTGAAAATTTGAGAAGCGGATACCGGGGCCGGGCCCGATCGGGAAGACCGACAGAGACGACTCGAATGCAAAACCGGGCGGCGATGCGGCGCGACGGCGGTGCGGCGCGGCGCAAGTTTCGCGGCTGGTAGCCCGACCGGTTGCGAATTATTCAAGGATTTTCCAGATAATGCAATAACGTAGCCCGCGCAACGTCGTGAGAAATTAGTGGCATGAATTATGAATGAGACCGAGTTCTCGGCCGTTTATCTTCTTTAATGTTTCTTGGCCGCTCGCGGTGGACGAGCCCGCGGTATCTCGCGCTGCTGTGTCGTGATTTCTTCGTGGTTTCAACGATGCAATCGCTAAGTGGAGAGGCACCGCGGGCATTCGGAGAGTTTCTTGCGGTTGGGTTCTTACCGCGTCCACACGATGCGTCGGGCATTACACCGTTACACCGCGGACGGCGTTCGTTGCACGTCGCCGTTCCTTAATTTTCGGTCCGCCTCGACTCCGTCAGAGTTTTATGTCTCTGACAAGGTTGTCGTTGATATTTTTATAGATCTCAGGAGGTCGGGGCAATTTTTTTGAACTCGATCGATATTGGAATAGTGAAATATAATCGTACGTTTGCGTTCGCCGATTAATCCTTTTTGCTGGCAATTGTTGCACTTTTAAGATTAAAGTTCTTGATTTCATGAAATTTGTATTAGTATAATTTCTTGTATTAGTATAATTTCTAAAATTAGTATAATTTTGAACTCTATAATGTTTTGTATTAGTATAATTTCGTGGCAAATGCTATCTAAATGGGGTCGTTATTTCCATCGATGTAATCAGCGATTTTTATATTTTTGGTTTGTCGGACTTAGTTGAGTCTTTGTTTAGTATTATTAAGCATTTTTGTATTGTGCACAGGTATTGAGGCTCGGTATTCGGTGAGGGAGCGCAGTAATTGACGCGCGGTACAGTAAATTCTCCACAATTGTCCTTCCATTTGTGAACGAAAGTGGACAATTTGGGGAGAGGAGATGCGATTGTTCAAGCCTCGAGACTTGTTTTTATGTCAATAACTATAAAAACGAGGCCATTTTTCTTCACAAGTTGGCAGGACAATTGGGGAGAATTTACTGTAACTAGAATTGCGAATTTTATGCAATTATGTTAAAATTAACTAAATAGTAAACGATAAAGAGATTAAAAGAATTTGAAAAAAGATCTCATGTTCTCCTTAATTCGCCGGTCATAAATGTCTCTTTTTTTATAATTATCGACAATCGGCAACTATATAAATGTGCCCCAAGTCTCGAAAAATCTCCTCTTCCCAAATCGTCCATATTCGTACTCAATCCGAGCGTCGATTAGGGAGAATTTCCTGTACCAACCGCAATTCATCGACGAGAAAACATCCGTCGGCAAGAAACGGCCGAGGGGATGCGAGGCCGACGGCGAAATTCGCGGGTTCCTTGGATCGAGGATCCGAGGATCGGAAGCATGTCGGTGCCGGTGGCTCTGGCATCGACCGATCGGGCGTTATTCAGTTTCGTTGATTGCTCGCGCGTAGTTTAGCCAAGCGCAATATGCCACCGTACGTAGCCGAATTTACTTGCCGGCGGATGAAGGCGTTCCAAGCAGCGAAATAAACCGAAGTTGAACGCGTTGCAGCGCGCGTTGCCTCCGGTTAATGCTCGACAGAGCAACGGCAACGTTTACGGCGCCGAATAATCGTTTCGGCAACGGCGAAACGTATGCAACGCGTGCCGAAGAACGTGTCCGCGGAAAGACGGGCGTCGTTAAACGGGGAACCCGGTTACCGCGGCGCGGCGGCGGGCTCGGTGCGGCGTGGTGGGGGGTTCGGCGCGGCGGGCTCGGTGCGGCGTGGTGGGGGGTTCGGTGCGGCGCGGCGCGACGCGGCGGCGGGTTCGGTGCGGCCCGGCGACGGGCTCGGTATTCCCGCGGTGCTTTATTCGCTCGGAGACAAGCTGCTGGATGACTGAGAGAGCGGTTCCACGAGGGAATATCGATTTTCCGCAATTTTTGGCGAACACGAACGAGCCCCCGGACAGAGTAGAAGACGCGAGTGGGCACTTGTTAGGGGCCTGCAGCCGGTGATTCCACGGCGACACGGGAACCGCGTACACCCGATACAAAAAGCGACAGTCAGGCTGGAAAGTAGATTCCGCCGAATGGCCCGGAGACGAACGTACGAGCTAACGAAGATCGTTATTCCGGCTGGGCTCGATAGCCGTCTAGGCTCATGCGCCGCGCACCCCGCTTGTATTCGCTGTTCTAATTCGCCACGTGTTCATCCCGTGTAACACGGACGCGATTGTTATTGTTATCTCTAGAAAAGCGAAGCAGCTGCTGTAATTGCGTTTCGAAGCTCCTTTCTTCTCGGCGGCCGCGGAGCATTTTGAACAATTGCCTCGCGATTCGCGGCGAGGATTTGCGGTTCGTCGAGAATCGTCGAGAGGCTTCGAGGAGGGACAAATTTTTTCTGACGCTTATTATACTGTTACGAAATCGGTTTTGTTCGAATTTCGTTCGATTTGTGTTAGACATATTTAGCTAGGTTTTTGTAATTTCGATGATTGGACGAGAAAGGAACCGGTTATGCTGATTGGTTTCTTTTTGGGCTGGTAGTTTCAGCGTTGAAAGCATTATTTTTTAATACTAGAATTACCAAATCGGTTTCTGATATTTTCTCTGATATTATAAAAAAGTTTCTGAGAGAAATTTTTTTCTAAAAACTTCTTTATTCTTTATTCGTGCATACGTTATAATAGAAATGTTACGAGGTTTTATATGAATCGAATATTGTCATTGTTATGAGACAGTATACATTAGTTGCGATTAGTGTTAAATTAGTGTTAAACATGATAGAAAGGTTAGGGCACTTTTTTATAATTGTTGCAGAATTAGTTGCGCGTTGCACAATTGTGTAAATCTCTAGTAGATGTAATATGAATTTAATAGTTCCAGGTTGCGTCACTGTAACATCATGCATGAACTGGAAACTTGTTCTGATATGGATGCATTTGGAGCACGAAACTGATTGAGTTGCATTTCTGCAACTGTATGCATTTAAGGGTTTATCAAAAAATGTCGATTTTTTAGCATTTCATAATAAAGAGAAAGAGAGAGAGAGAGGTACGAGAGAGCGAGAAAGTGTGAGAGAGTGAAAACAAAATAGGAGGAAGAGAGAGAGAGAGAAAGAGCGAAAAAAGTGGAAGAGAGAGAAAAAAGAGAGAGAAAAAAGGGAGAAAGAAAAAAGGGAGAAAGAGAAAAAAGAGAGAGATAGAAAAAGAGAGAGAGAGAGAAAAAGAGGGAGAGAGAAAAGAGGAAGAGAGAAGGAAAGAAGAGAGAGAAAAAAGGAAGAAAGAAAAAAGGAAGGAAGAGAAAAAAGAGAGAGAGAAGAGAGAGAGAAAGAGCGAAAAAAGAGGAAGAGAGAGAAAAAAGGAGAGAGAGAAAAGGGAGAAAGAGAAAAAGAGAGAGAGAAAAGAGGAAGAGAGAAGGAAAGAAGAGAGAGAGCAAAAAAATTTAGTTAACATGAATCTTGTTACAAGTTTCTGTTCCACTTCGTTTAAAGGAAAACCTGCACTTAGAAACTTTCAGAAAATCAACATATTTCGCTTTCGATATTTTTCTTATCATACGAAACTACGATTTTTACGATTTCTAATTATTTTCACTTTACCACCCGGTTCATTTTATTTCCACGAAATTTCCAGCACGAGTAATAAGTTACAAAGAACGGCATCACGTTGCTCAAATTTTGCGTTAAAAGAACATATTTTTCGCGATTCCAATGAATCGCAATTTTTACAAAAAAAAAAGAAATCTGTTCAGACCGTTGCTCAGCCCCTAACGTAACGTCCGCAAAAACATTCTGATCATCCGGTCCGATAATTAAAAAGTTATTCCGGTCTAATAAAAAATCTCTCCGAAAGATGTCCGAATATTTCGGTTCGTATGCCAAAGAATTTCGATTGCAAAATGGACGATGCCGATGATGACGCTTTCCGTTTCCCCGTGCACGAGCGACGGCAAATAAATTTTTACGCGGCACGTATTTCGGATGCACCGTGTTCATCGCTCGGGGAGCACGTCTGCGATGCGGTCGTTTAGGGTTTCGGTACACTTGCCGCGCGGACGAAAGAGAACTAGAAAATTAGAGGGGTTCGCGGAGGCGAGGGCGCGAGAGTGTGTGACAAGGCTTGGGACGTCTCCGAGAAAAGACCGTGCGTGCCGTGACAATGAACATTCGTATCTCGCAACAGTAGCGGCGCGACGCGGAGCCTCGCTCGGCTCTCTAGTGGCTCTCACGAGGAACGGGAGGGTGAAAACCGTCGACGAAGCACTCGCCCGGTCTATCTTGCCTCCGGGCTAATTGTCTAATTGCATTTAACGGGTGTTCGATTTCAAAGGTGGCCCGCCAACGGCTATGGTCATAGGTGAGAGCCGGTCTCTGGCTACGCTCGAAACGTTGATAGCACATGCTTAACCCGTTTGCGTAACCAGACAGTACTGAAAAAGGATCAGGATCGAAAAGCGCCGAAGAGCGCAATATAACCGCGAAATCCACGACCGACTATAAAACATAATGACGAATCTGTATTAGTTTTTGGGGTTGCAGGCATCTAGTGGAGTGGGAAACCTTGTGTTCATCGATGAGACAATGGATAAAACGAAATACTTGACAATTTTGTAGGGAAATTGAAAAAGCAGCGTATTAAAATTGAATTTACCTAGCGATTGTTGGTTTCGGTCTGACAATGATCCGAAGCATACCGCTAAAATAGTCGAAGAACGCGTATTACATAATGTTCGACGCGTGGTGCCACATCCACCGCAAAGTCCCGATTTAAACACCATTGAACACTTATGAGACGAAATAGACAAAATGATTCAGAAATACGGTTGTTACTTCGAAAGAAGTGTTAAAACGAAATATTATTGAAATATGGCAATCGATAGTTGCAAATGTTACTTCTAAGCTGGTCCACTCAATGGAAAACAGACTTAGGGCTGTTATATGAAAGCAAATGGTGGATAAACTTCCTGTTCAAACCTTTAATCGTTCAATTTAAATAACTATTAATTGTTTCGTTCGAATACTTTTGTGAGCCATTTCTGGTACGTGTTTACAATAAATGTGCTGTAAAAAACGCCTAGCCTCGGACTAGCACGACTCTCATTGGCTCGGCCGGCTAGCGCCAGGCCAGCTCGCCGCTCATTGGCCTCTCATTTTTCTTTAATAACTCGTAAACGACGCCTCGGAGAAAATTTTTGTAAAGGAAAAAGTTGCTTCGAATGACCTCAGTAATCCCAAATTTCCCATAGTACCATAGTTTCGTACCATAATTTTGGGACACCCTGTATACTCTAAACTGTCGCATATATTAGCTGAAAAATGTGCAACGGAGAAGTTCTTCGCCGTCCAGAAGCGCTAAACGAGCATAAGAAGATTACCGGAGAGAGAAATCGGTGGCTCCCTTCCCCCACCCCCCACCCTCCGCCGCGTTTTTCACTTCGGTAAAACTTGTTAATCGACGATCCGCCGTCGCATTGTCCGCCGTGGAGCATTTAAATGCATACAGTCGAATTTCCGTAGAATAAAAAATTCTGGCCCGTAGCAGGGAAGCGTTTGAATGGATTCCTCTCCCGGGCTTTGATTTTGATCGCCGATACCCCGGGTTCTGTTCGAGTGCGTTCCGATTTAAACCCGTCGGAGGGGCGGCGGGGGATGAAAAGAAACGGACAATCGGCCGACGGAACAACGCTAACGATAATTCATGGACTGAGCAAATTATAGGATAGCTCGAACGACGATCGAACAGAGAGAGAGAGAGAGATAGAGAGAGAGAGAGAGAGAGAGAGAGAGCCGCCGGAAATTGTTTACACGCCGCGGAGACTTTTAATCGGGAAAGCCCACGCAATTATCGTCTTCGCGATCGATCGTTTTATGCCCCGGCCGCGGTCCTCTGTATCGTTCCGACGGGACGGCAGCCTCATTATCGTTCCGCGAAAATCCTTCTTTTTTCCCCCCCTCCCTCCCTTCCTCGCCGTCAATCCCCCTCCCCGCGAAAAATTCCGACGAGAGTACAAATATTTCCCGCAATTAAAACGATCCTTTTGTTCCCGCGTCTTCGCCGGCTGAGCGTGTGATTCGTTTCATCCGCGGCGCTCGCTGGCGGGGGGAGGGTGGGCGGAAGAGAGGGGGAACGTGCTGAAAATCATTTCGCTTTTCATTAAACGAAATAGACGGGAAATTGGTTGGACAGGAAATGGGTCTTCAGCGCGCCATTTTCTAGATCACGGATAACGAAGCTCTCTGACGCGCGCGCGCGCGCGCGCCCGCTTCGACGGACAAAGGCTCGTTTTTTGGAGCGGCGCGACACGAATTGCTATGCATGAGAGACCTAAATGTAGTTTTGTTGATATTATTATTTACCCCGAATACGGACGAAAAAAGCGAGGCCGAACGGTCGAAGTTGCGGGATAAGAAATCGATCGGCCGATTTCCGGGGAGTCTGGGGTAATAAAGTTTTTATCGAAAGACGCGGAACAAAAAATTCGACGGTTCGAAATCGAAGCGCGAACGAGAAAGAAGAAGAAGAAGAAGAAGAAGACGCGACGCGCGAATTGATACGCGCAAGAGCTCTACTAAGCCGGTTCGAAATAATATTTTCCCGGAATTGTCGGATCGGCGAAGCGAGCGCGGTTCTTCCGGATCGGAAATTGATCGCGCGATTCCTTGAAATCTGGAACGTTGATGTTTCAGTGCGGGGAAATTCGATGAAAAATCCGATGAAAAATTCGATGTTTAAAAATCAAAGAAAACGCGGGAAATAAGAAGAGGTTGCTGGACGAATTGATATGCATGAGGGATAAACGTGTTACGGATACGTACTATGTATTTTCTTTGAATGCGGATAACAGAGAGGACCGTTCTCCGCGTAGAAATCGATCGAACAATTTTTAAAGCTCGAAGACACCTTTTAGATGGAAATATCTCCGTGAAAATCTCGGTAAATGTTTCCGATTTCCAGAGAAGCAGGAATAATTAAATGGAAGAAGCTTGTGATGCAAATGGTTTAAAAAAACAAAAGGAATATTTTGTTTATTGAAAATTGGTGTCATTTATATATGAATATATGCTGGAATAAAAAAGCTCGTACAAAAGTTTCTGATAAAAATCCGTCATTTTGACCGGTTTGATAATTTTAGCGTTCATTTAAAAATCTGCTGTTGCACCTGCTACGAATATTGTTGTACTAACAATGATTAATGCAACGCAATTAATTTATCATAATCGCTGAACGAGTAAACTTTCGCTGCAATTTATCTGGAAGAGTGATAATCGAACGCTTTCGACAATATCTGGAAGAGTGATAATCGAACGCTTTCGACAATTGCCGCTATAATTGTATAAATAATATTTTATAAATAATATTGCATAAGCAATATTTTATTGGACAGAATATTATACGATTAGAATGAGTTCTCCCGAATTTTCCTTCAGTTTGTAAACAAAAATGAACGATTTGAGAAGAGGAGACACACGATTATCCGAGTCTCGCGACTCATTTTTATAGTCGCCGATTGTCAACAATTGTAAAAACGGGGTGTTTCAATCGTATGTATTGTATATAATATTATTATAATCGTATCTCCTCTTCCCAAATTGTCCATTTTTGCGTACAATCTGAAGGAAAATAAGGGAGAATTTACTGTATTCGCAAATCCAAGTACGAATTGACATTTTCGTATATAATATTATTGTAATCGTATCTCCTCTTCCCGAATTGTCCATTTCTGTGTACAATCTCAAGGAAAATTAGGGAGAATTTACTGTATTCGCGAATCCAAGTGCGAATTGACATTTTCGTATATAATATCATTGTAATCGTATCTCCTCTTCCCAAATTGTCAATTCGTATAATTTGTATAATAATCATTATAATTTGTATAATAATTGTATAATATTGTATAATAATTGTATAATAATAATTTATTTTATAATTATAATTTGTATAATATAATAATAATAATTTGTATAATAATCAATGTATAAACTGCAAGAAAATTACTGAGAATTATTTACTGTATTCGCAAATCCAAGTACGAATTGACATTTTCTTATATAATATCATTATAATCGTATCTTCTCTTCCAGAATTGTACATTTGTATAATTTGTATAATAATCATTATAATTTGTATAATAATTGTATAATATTGTATAATAATTGTATAATATTGTATAATAATTGTATAATATTGTATAATAATTGTATAATAATAATTTATTTTATAATTATAATTTGTATAATATAATAATAATAATTTGTATAATAATCAATGTATAAACTGCAAGAAAATTACTGAGAATTATTTACTGTATTCGCGAATCCAGGTACGAATTGGCGTCGACGATTCGGCATCGCCGACGCAACATCCCAAAAAACAGTTCGCACGCCCGGCAAAAAAAAAACAAAGAAAAATAAAAGATCGAAGAAAACGGATACGAATAATTGCGAAGGGTCGCGGAAAAAAGTTGACTATCGCGTACACGGCAACAATGTTGTGCGACGACGGTCACGTAGTTCGATAATAAAGCAATTAGAAGTTCGCCGAACGGATTCCACGAGCACTTTTAACCCGAAACAATTGCCGGCCGCAGATAACCGTTCCCGCTAATAACTATTCTGGCAATTATCCAAATAATTCGTGTTAACGTGGGACGCTCATCAAGACTTTCGGGGCGAAGTTCGAAGTTCGAAGTTCCGGTCGGCGCAGCGGCCCGTCTGAATAAAGTTCGTTGCCCGATCGAACAGCGAACTATCACAATTCCAATTACGTTTTTTTTCCTTCTTTTTTTTTCCAGCCGGGCGACCGTCCGTTCGGATTCACTCGGACTTCCGAGGTCCGACGGGCTTCTCCGCAGAACCGGCCACTTGACCGCAGAAATTTCGGTCAATTAAACAATGAATCGCCGCAATTCCAATTATACTTCACTTCTTCGCCCCGATCCTGTTACACCCCCGGCCGGGCTCCGATTTGTTTACGCGAGAAATTTTCTACCCTCCCCGCGCACCTCGTCCCCGTGATAACGTTAATCCCGATCTTTTTATCCGTCGATGAACGTCGACGTGCGTTTCTTTTTCTCTCTCTTAAATTAACCGTCCATTCGGATTTTCGATTTTTATACTTTGCGATGGGCGGATTAGTATTTTCGGATCCGCGGAATTGTTGTTGATATAAACGGGATTGCAGGTTTTTAGGCAGTTACAGGATGCGGTGCAATGCACAAAAAAAGATGTATCGATGCACGTGTTAATTTGAATTAGCGGTATAGTAAATTCTTCCGAATTTTCCTTCCTTTTCAGCTTGCAGACAAAAATGAACAATTTGGGAAGAGGAGATATGATTATTTATACGATTATTTACTGTCAATTTTGGATTAGAACCTGAAGGAAAATTAGGCAGAATTTACTGTATTTCTGTTTTATTCGTCTTGTATGCAAATTTTTTATCGTCTAAAAAATTTCTTCTCGTGATAATTAAATTATTAAAATTATATATATAATATTAATATAATAATATATTATATTATATATATATATATATATATTAATATAATAATATTATATATATTATATTATATTATTAATATTGATATATATAATATAGTATATATTATATAATAATATTATAATTAAGTAATATAGTAATATATAAGTAATATTATACTATAGTAATATAGTATATATTACATTATATTATTATATTATAGTATATATTAGATTATATTACAGTATATTATACTATAGTAATATAGTATAATATTAATATATTACTATACTATTATTAATTAATATTATATTATTATATAAATAATAATAGTTAATAATTAGGTAATTATGGAAACAAGGTCTCATATAAAAATCCACAGTCTAATAATAATTACCAAATCATACTAAACACCTACTATTACTATACATTCCACGAACCATAAAAGCAACATTATGCCTTCAGTAATCCTTTCAACTATACATATCTGCTTGAATATTTCCAACAAAAGAATTTTCAAAAATGTATTCACGTTATCATTTGTTACACCGTTTTCAGTATTTCTCAGCCTGTCCTCTCAATCATTATCAACCGGGTCACGGTCGAGAATTTCTCTAGCGAAATAAATCGTGATTTTGGGATCTCCAATCGTTTCTTCATTTTTAATCACAGCGTCGGTTCTCTACGCGCGGCGCGAATTCGTGCTCGTATAATAATAATTATCGCGAGCGGTAGACGTCTCGGTGAAACTGACAGCAATTATCCTCCTCCAGCTCGTTCGTTCGCAACTATGCCACAGAGGAGACTGATTTCGTAGTGCTGGGGTCGGGGTTGCGGGGAGGGGGTGGGGGGGATAACGTAGTAACAGGTAACGAGGGAGCATCTTCAACGACTGTTTTCTCTTCTTATCTCGTTCTATCCTCCGAACTTCGTTCGAACTTTCGCGGGCATGACTTATCTTGAAAATTCTGAATCCCCGCGAGACTATGATAAATAAATAAGAGAAATAAGTTAAATCTCTCGATCCTGAGCTTCGTTCTTCTTCTTCTTCTTCTTCCTCTTCTTCCCTCTACTTTCCTTGCCTCGTTTGAATACACAAAATATCCTTCGTGAACCTTCAATTCGTTCTGTTGTTCGTTCGTTTCCATTTGTTCCATTTTATTAGAAGCGACGATAAATATTTATGAACGGTAAGATTCAATCGACGAAACGTTTTAATTCGCGTGTAGGATTATATTTTTTTCTCGGAGAAGCCTTTTCCTCGTAACAAGCCAATAGGCGATGCGAAATTTATAATTTGTTATTAGAATATTTCCAAAATATTTGCTATTCCAGCTGGTCTTGAGTCGCATTTTTAAAATTGTCTGGATCAGATACAGGAGGTACATACACATTGATTTCATTTATACTAATATTAATGTAATGTATATTAATAATTTATGTCAATATCAACATTAATATTAATGTAATTTATATGCATATTAGTATTAATATTAACCTAAATATAATTTGTATCAATATTAATATTAATATAATTTATATGCATATTAGTATCAATATTAATACTAATATAATTTATATGCATATTAGTATCAATATTAATATAATTTATATCCATATTAATATTAATATTAATATAAATATAATTAATATCAATATTAATACTAACATAATTTATATCCATATTAGCATTAATATTAATATAATTGATATCAATATTAATACTAACATAATTTATATCCATATTAGTATTAATATTAATATAATTGATATCAATATTAATATTAATATAATTAATATCAATATTAATATTAATATAATTTATATCAATACTAATATAAATATAATTTATATCAATATTAATACTAATATAATTTATAGCAATACTAACATAAATATAATTTATATCAATATTAATGTTAATATAATTTATAATATAATTAATATTAATATAATTGATATCAATATTAATATTAATACAATTTATATCAATATTAATGTCAATATAATTTACATCAATATTAACATTAATACAACTTATATCAATATTAATACTACTGTAATTCATATCAATATCAACATTAACATAATTGATATTAACATCAATAAAGCATTTTGTTTTCAAATCACATCAACGTTCCCGCCATTTTCGCATCCGATCCGCCGAACTTCGCGATAAACGCGTAAAATCCGCCGTCGAGTAACGGCCGCCTTGTAAAGTGTCTCCCGCTAATTCTCCTGCGATTAATTTAAACATAAAGTCGAGATCTATGCTCGTAAACCGGCAATGTTCTATTCTCGGTGTATCAAATTGCTCGGTTTAATTTGATGCGCCCGTAAACGTGGTGCACGCGACAAGCTCTACACAACCGCCGACCAAATGATCAATAAAACCGATTTCCGTGTGATAGATCACGGCGGGAGATTACGAAAAATCCCGAGCGGTCGATTCGTGCATCGCTCGTGTATCATCGGGCCCGCGCGCAGTTAGGCGTTATCGTATCCCGAATACGCAAATCGGAATTTATGAATTGGATATGCACCGCGCGAGGACCCGTTGCTTTCTGTAAGCAGTTATGCTATCCCCGAAGATGACCATGGTATTCCCGCGCTGCCGCCGTCGCATTATGCATGTACATACATACATACAGGGTGTCTCGAAAATGTCTCGAAATCCTGAAATGCAGGGTTCCCGAGATCATTTGAAGCAACTTTCTCCTTAGCGAAAATGCGATCCGCGGCTTGGTTTACGAGTTATCAACGAAAATCAGTGACCAATCAGAGTCGAGCGTGGCTGACGCGCGGCGGTCGAGCCAACGAGCGCACGGAGCTCGGTTCCGCTCATTGGCCCGGCCGCCTAGCGCCGAGCGAACTCGCCTCTCATTGATCAGTGCTTTCTTATGAATAATTCGTTAACGATGCCTCGGAGAAAATTTTTGTAAAGGAAAAAGTTGCTTCAAATCACCTCAGGAATCCCTCATTTCTCGGAAATACCATAATTTTGGGATACCCTGCTACATAATATATAGCAATATATAGCAATGGCGAGTCTGAGGTGCTGCTAAAAATTGCTATTGTATATTATATATATATAGCAATTATATAGCAATTTTTAGCAGCGCCTCAGATTCGCCATTCGAGTGCAAAGGGTTATACTTCTAACAGACGTAAAGCTGGACCGCCAATATTTAAATTCGCGTCGATCGAAAAATTGACCGAAATAGATTGCTCGTTTATAGCTGAATTGATTTTTGTGCTCGACGTGGTTGTAACGATTTTTTACTCGATCAGCTGACTCGAGATTCTTGCATCTGGTCACAGATTTACGTTTGCGATCGCGTTGTCGTATTTAAGGAAATTATATTGTAAAAAGGAATTGATATAAACATATATATACGTGTTTCTCCATCGAATTATTTTGAAAGTACAACAATACTAAATTAGCATAGACGATAATGGCAATTCGAGTGTTCTTGGTGCAGCGAATATCTGTATATATATAAAAATCGTAACCGACTTTAAAACTGCAATTGCAAATACGCGCGCATACTAATGAAATATTATATTCATTATGCGTCATTCTCGTTTGCGACACGATTAATAAAACGACGAATGTCCATAAAATGATGATGATTATTATTATATAGCAATATATATATATTATTATATAGCAATATATATTATTATATAGCAGTATATATTATTATATAGCAGTATATATTATTATATAGTAATATAATATATAGCAATAATAAATATAAAATAAATATAATATAGCGCGCGAAGCCCAGCTCCGCTCATTGGCTCGGCCGCCACGCATTAAGCAGAGCTCGCTTCTCATTGGTTAGCGTTTTTCATTAATAACTCGTAAACGAAGCCGCGGTTTGCATTTTCGCAAAGGAAAAAGTCGCTTCAAATAACCTAAGGAATCCACCATTCCCGGATTGCGAGACATTTCTGGGACACCCTGTATGTGCACGCCTTATAGGAAACTGGTCCACGGTAACGTATAAAATTGCGGACAACACGATACCGAGCGCAGCGGCGGGAATAAAATCATTTCAGAGCGGAAACACGGTACATACGTCGAACTCCTTTATTCGGTTTAAACGGAGCTACAGACTTTATTTATGTACCACGGACTCTCTCGAATTCTGCAATTTATCGGGTGTGTGCAAATTAATTCGCGAGCGGCGTGATTAAACAATTTCGGCTGCGTTTTAAATGATATTTTTGGTCGAATAAAAAGTTTCATGCGAGACAGAAATTGTCCGCATCGATTGCAGGATATAAGAGCTTCTTTTTTAAAGTAAATAATAATAAATTGGAAATAGTGCAACGGTATTGTCGAAATTGCTTTATGTTTTTATCGCGTTGTATTTGATCCTCTCATTTTTCGCGTATATTAAACAATCACAAGTGCGTTTTAAATTCAATTTCTGATCGAATAAAGGATTTTATGCAAAATAGAAATTGCCTGCATTAATTGCGCAGACAATAAATTGGGAACAGTGTAGTTTAATATTTTTATTCTGTTGCATTCGATGCAGCCATAAATGCATAAAAAAATGTAATTATTATATTAGAATATATTAATATAATATATTAATATAATATAATATAATATATATAATATATAATATTAATATAATATAATATAATATAATATAATATAATATTAATATAATATAATATAATATAATATATATAATATAATATAATATAATATAATATATATAATATAATATATTATATTAATTATAATATTAATTATAATAGAAATTCCACGGAATTTGAGTAAACCCAATTTTATTATTATTACAAAATATTATACGATTAGTTTAGGGCTCAATGTTAATTCCAGTGTAAAAGACCGTATCAAATTTGTTGTGCAAATTTGTTTAATACTTCATCTATCGGACACCGATTAACAGGATTTTGTCTACATTACGTTCATAGACGTTCATCCACGATAAAATAATGAACGCGTTACCCGGTCGCGATTTATTCGTACACGATTGAAGTTACTATGGCCATTGAACGTTACATTAACAATTCCTAAACAGTGAACATCATAGAGTAAACAAAATTACGAATCCATCGTCGGTTGAATTACATTACAACGTGTCGTCAACGCAAACCACTGAAACATCCGGACTTCTCTCGACGAGCTATCGACAACAGAACATGATGTACGTTCCAACTAACAAAATATGCCAGACCATGTATATTATTCAAAACGTGCCGCTCTACATGCCGGGAGAAAAGAGTTTCTGGAGCGTGCGCCAGCCTCAAAGGGTCAAACCGAAACTCCGTGTCTGCGGGCACGCGAAATTCGCGTGGCTGGCTGGCTGGCTGGCGTGTGCGGCACGATCAGATTCCAGCATAATCCGACGATGGAAGTCTCGTCGTGGAGCGGACCCGGGTAACAAAATTCGGCGTGCAATAAGCCGGCGACCCGGTTTAGACAACCGTATCTCGGTGAATCCGCGAGGCTAGGCGACGCGACGCGACGCGAAGCGAAGCGACGCAGGTACGTCCCTCGCATGCGCATACAGAAACGGCGCGTTCTGATACGAACCCTGCGCGACCCGATAAGGCGAACAGGATCATATCCTGTATAGGAAATCGTGCCCGACGTACATCCCTTCGGCCGTGTACATTTCCTTTTCGGATGTTTCACTGTTCCACGGTGATTGCATTGCGCCCGGATTCGAGCATAAAACTAACTTCGCGAATGCCCTCCAACTCCTATTTTTCGCTCTTTTCGTCTATCGCTCGCTTTCTCTCTCCCCCCTCTCTCTCGCTCTTCCTTTGTCGCTCGCTTTTTCTCTCCCCCTCTCTCTTTCTCTCTCTCTTGCTTTGCACTTTTTCCCTCTCTCTTACTTGCTCTCTCTTTTGTTCCCTTTTTTTCTTGCTCTCTTTCTCTCTCTCTCTCTCTCTCTCTCTCTCTCTCTCTATCGCCCTTTTTTTGCACTCTTTCTCTCTCCCTCACCCTTTTTTTGCTTTCTTTTCTCACTCTCTTCCTTTCTCGCTCTCTTTCTTTCTTTCTTACTCTCCTTCTCACTCTCTCTTGCTCTTTTTCTCTTGCTTTGCTCTCTCTCTTGCTCTTTTTCTTTTGCTTTGCTCTCCGTCTCTCTTTCTTGCTCTCTTTTTCTCTCTTTTGCTTTCTTGCTCTCTTCTTCTCTGTCTTGCTCTTTTTCTCTTGTTTTGCTCTCTTTCTCTCTCTCTCTTGCTTTACTCTCTTTCTTTCTCTTTCTCTCTCTCTCTCTCTCTTGCTTTACTCTCTTTCTTTCTCTTTCTCTCTGTCTCTCTCTCTCTCTCTCTCTTGCTTTACTCTCTTTCTTTCTCTTTCTCTCTCTCTCTCTCTCTTGCTTTGCTCTCTCTCTCTTGTTTCTCTTTCTCTGTCTCTCTCTTTCTTTCTCTTTCTCTGTCTCTCTCTTTCTTCATAGGTCTACCCCCCTCTAGCAAATATTTTGTTCATCTCACTCTTTCCCATGTTTCTCTCTTCCCTCTCTCTCTCGCTCTCTATCGTCCCTATTTTGTTCATCTCATTCTTTCGCATCTCTCTTTCTGTCTCTCTCACTCTCGCTCCTATTTTGTTCATCTCATTCTTCCGCGTCTCTCTTTCTCTCTCTCTCTCTCTCTCTCTCTCTCGTATTCTAGGACTCCGTCTCCGAAGCCGCTTAGTTGGCTGCGCGCCGCGGATTTCGCAAGCGAATTAGGATGTCGCGGCAGTATCGAAATAACGTTTGTCTCCGGAGCGGCGCGTATTTTCAGGTATTCCTTTTGCCGCGCCGCGGAATACCGAATGAGCACCGCCGCCGTTGAACTTTCTGAAGCCCAGAATATTTGGCAACTCGATTTCTCTGATACACGACAGCCGAGCGACAACGACCACGGTCGTACACAGCCGGTCCGATTTATTGTATCCCATTCCTCGTGCGTGTTCGTTAGACCGCGGTTTCCACGCGTTTACGACAAAAAATGAACGGGTCAAATGCGAAACTTTCAATGTTCGAGCCTCGTGGCTCGTTTTTCATAGTCGCCGATTGTCAACGTCTATAGAAACAAGGCGCAAGCCTTGAATAATCGTGTCTACTCTTCCCAAATTGTCCATTTTTGTTTAAAAGCTGAAGAATAATTAGGGAGAATATACTTTCGAAGCGTTCAGAAGAATATAAGTATAGTATAATAATAGAATAGAATATATATTAACAATAGAATTTTTTTTTGGGAGGGAAGTGGAAAAATCTTCAACAAGATACTCGGGACAGGTCACATCCCCCGGGTTATTATAATAATAATAATAATATTAATAATATTAATATTATTATTATTAATATTATTATTATTATTAATATTATTAATATTAATATTATTATTATTATTATTATTAATATATATAATATTCTATTATTATACTATACTTATATTCTTCTGAACGCTTCGAAAAAATGTCGTACCTACGTTAATGCATAAATATCTACAGTCTAGTTATTAATGAAATATGTCAGTCAATAGAAAATATAAACATTGCTACAAAAATCTCGATGTAAGATCGATTTATAAAAAATTACGAAACGATACAGGGTGTCCCAAAACACACTCGCAAACAGTGAATGTGGGTCCTCGAGGTAATTTGAAGCAACTTTTTCCTCTACGAAAATCTTCTCCGCAGCTTCGTTTACGAGTTATTAACGAAAAAACACTGACCAATCGAAGAGCCAGTGCAGCCGGCGCTCCGCTCTCGCGGCCAATGCCGCGACGCGCCAGCCGTCTGACGCAGCGTCAGTGGTCGCGAGGGCGGAGCATCAGCCGTACGCGATCTCTCACTGGTCAGTGTTTTTACTTAATAACTCGTAAACGAAGCCTCGTATTGCATTTTCGCAAAGGAAAAAGTTGCTCGAAATTACCTCGGGAACCCGTCACTCCCGGATCGCGAGCAACTTTCGGCACACTCTGCATACTCGATCCAATACAAACCCTATAAATTTCCCAACAAAATTTCCTCCATAAATTCCTCGAATACACGACAACATCGAAGCATTATTCTTTCTAGCAGATTTGATACAGCCACTGTCACGCGAACAGCGCGCGATCAGCGCGACGTATAAAAACAGTCGAAGCCGTTTATTGCTTATTCGATCACGTTTTTCCTCGAGCGTTCTGCGAGAAAGAAAGGGTTCATTGTGACAAATATAAAAGATAACTGGCCGGCTGCCGATAAAACATAAATCACCGTAAAAATTTCAGCGCAAACGAACGACGCATTTACGGCAGCGGTTCTCAACCTGTGCCGAGGAAGATCGTGAAACGGCCGCGCGGTAACGGGAAAGCAATTCGCGGAGTTTTACGCGCGATGCGAAGAACTTCCGGTCTGGCTGGTGCCCCGAATAAAATCGCTCGGGGGTTCCGCGCCTCCCCTCCCCCCCGTTGCCGTAGCGATTTTCGGCCCCATGGGTGTCGCAGTTGTAAAACCGGTCGCCACGTTTTTCGGGCGTTTTGCGACGGCGACGCAGTTTTACGAACACCGCGCAACGCCGCACCGCGCCGCGCCGCGTTGCCGTTTCTGCAACGACGCCGACGCCCGTCACCGGTCTCTGTGGCTTCCGGCCGAGTTTAATCGCGTCGACGCGCCGGCAAATAGTGTTGTAAAGTTTACCCCGGCCGGCCGGAGAGCCGCCAGAGACGCGGCGCGCGTCCGGTATGATTTTTCGGGGACCTTTCGGTGAATTAGGATGGATGAACCCGCGCGAGAGAGATTTTTCATTGTCCGCGCCCGCGTTCGTCTTTCCTTTTTTTTTCTCTACTCCTGTTTTCCGACCCGTTCGACCGTGGCCACGGGAATTTGTCACTGTGGAACCGGCGGGAATTTTATTTACAAATGTAGATATTTTTTTAAGGATGATGTCTTGCTAGGCGATATTTAGAGAAGCTTCTTTTTTAAACATCGGAGTTTTTAAAAATTATATTATATTATATATAATGAATAATTATATTATATGAATTAGTAGTATAATAAATAGTAATAATAATAGTAATAATAATATAATAATATATATAATATAATATAATATAATATAATATAATATAATATAACATAATATAATATAATATAATATAATATAATATAATATAATATAACATAATATAATATAATATAATATAATATAATATAATATAATATAATATAATATAATATAATATAATATAATATAATATAATATAATATAATAATAGTAAAATAATGATAATAATAATAATAGTAATAATAGTAATAATAATATAATAATTAGTAACACAATAAATAGTAAATTGTACTATGAATAATTATATTAAATTATATAATTAATTTTATGGACAATTTCAACAATTATACAGTTAACAATGCTTGGAGGAAATATCGAATTTGTGCGTCGATTTTTCAAAACATATTTTTTTTAAGATATTTTTTCGCTGCTCCCGCTGCAATTATTATTGCAAAATAACAATTTATTTAATTGTTTGTACAGGAGAAGAATTTTCTCGGGGCATTTACTAAAAATTCGAATGTACATAAACGACAGGTAGAGTAAATACTCTCCAACGAAAATGGACAATTTGGGAAGACGAGACACGATTATTCGAGCCTTGTCGCTCGTTTTTATGGTTGTTGGCAATCGGCGACTATAAAAACGAGCCGCAAGGACCGTTTTTGTTGTACAAGCTGAGGGAAAATTTGGGCGTATTTACTGCAACGCTTTAAAGAAAATATGAAATGATAAAACGTTGAAAATAGTTACGACTGTTATTAGTTATGACTGTTTCCCAATGTTTGGTTCGCATTACAAGCTATAGTCGGTTTCAAAAATACAATTTCAACAATTATACAAATTATATTTCAACAATTATACAACGACAATTATACAACACGACGTGTTTTTATATAATATATATTATATTATATATATATATATATATATATATATATATATTATTATATTATATTATATATATATATATATTATTATATTATATTATATATATATAATTTTGTAAAACAACATAAAACATTACACTAGATGGTATATAACAAGCGTGAGGAAATGGCTATTCGCGGCTTAATTTTACTTTTACAATGATTTACCTAAAGTTCCATTTTTAAAAATTAATTTTTACTAATAATAAAATAACTAATATAATATAATTAATAAATAATAATATTATATACATAATATATAATAATGCGAACCTTCCGAGCGTCACACACACACAAAAGTATAAAAAGACCGCATCGAGACTTTTACGCAAAACTCTTTTATCATAATATATGCTCGAGCGGAAAATCTACAGAATAATTTTCGACGAAACCATTTTCTAATCGCGTCGGTAATACTAAAATAATAAATCCATAATTAGCCATTTGACCGGCGGCGAACGGTTCGAAACGCTGTAACGCTTTCCTCTTTTAATTTGAAAAGCACGACGCGATTGCGCGTAACACGGTGTGTATGCACGCGAAACTCGACCGAGCATTTGTTTAACAATCAACGCGAACGAGAAATTAGTAGAAAATGAATTGCTGCAATCGCTTCTGTAAAATTGTTAGGATGCTCGCAATTTAACTTTTCTAATGAGGTGTCTGAAAACGCATGCGTCCAACCGGCGCCTTGTTAAAAAAAAATAACAACTCCGATTTCCAACTGGATTTTATTCGTCCCGCGTTTATTTAAATATTTCGCTGAGTCCGTCAAGCGTTTGTTTACGTTTCCCGACTTAATCCGTTTTCATTCCGTTAAAAATAGCGCACAGTTTATGTTTCGCTTATCGTGCCGCGTAATTGTAACAGGTCTCATTACTTCTCCACGTGTTGCATATTTAACGAACTCGGACTTTGTCGGATGATAAATTACGATTTTACGTTAACAAAATTTGCAAATTGTTAGGTTACGTGAATTATGATATTCGATATCAGGAAATTCTTTCAACCGTATTTCCAGAAAACATAGAAACGATTTCTTTCTCAGGCAAAATTTTAAACATTCGATTCAATTTAGCGATATTTTAGTGAATAATTTTGTAAAACAACATAAAATATTACACTAGATGGTATATAACAAGCGTTAGTGTGTGGCTATTCGCGGCTTAATTTTACTTTTACAATATTTTTGCACTGATTTACCTAAAGTTCAATTTTTAATAATTAATTTTTACTAATAATAATTAATAAATAATAATCTAAATAATATTATTTTATATATATAATATAATTATAATAATATTATTATATATAATATATTATAATAATATTATATATATATATTATTATTATTATTATTATTATTATATTATTATTATAATATTATTTTATTATATAATATTTATTATTATAATATATTGTAATAATATTATTATCTATTATTATTATAACATATTATAATAATATTATTATCTATTATTATTATATATTCTTATATATTAATATATTATTATAATTATAATTTAATTTAAATAACTACTAATTTTTACTAATAATAAAAATACCTAATTTCATTAAAATTCACAAGAGCTAACAACGTCGAGAAAAGTAATCGGTGTCATGCAACTTCGCTTTGCTATTTGAATTTCTCCGAATAAAATGCTTCAATTTGACGAGATCAATTTCATCGAAATATACTATTTTTTTCCCATCGAAATATATAATTTTTACGAAAGCAAATTTACGAAGAATACAATTTCCGGTTCGCCGCGACGAACGAAATATTTTACCGCAAACTGTGGCGGCGTCTCGAATAATATTTTCGAGAAAGACGTCTCCCCGTTTTCGAGCCCGGCGGTGGGGGGGGGGTGGCGTCGAGGGTAAGAGGATCGGGAAAGTTTTAATTCATTTTTCTGACGGATTGAAAATTGGTTAAACGGCCGGCTTTTGCTAAGAGCGCGGAAGTTTCGCCGGGGAAACAGGCCGGCCCCTACTCGAATTGACCTACATACGAATGAGTGGTGTTCTCTATTTTCGTCCCGTATAATTTTATTCGCCCGCGCAATTGTTTCCATTTCATTTTTTGGACAAATGCTTTTAGTTAACGAAACAGCCCCGTCGGTTGCCCGCCATTGGCGGCGAGCGAAGTAATTAACAACAGCGCGGGCCCGGGCACCGTTTAAAATGTGTTATCCTCCGTGCTAAATTGAAGTGTACACTTCGTTTCGCGAGACAAAGTTGCATTGCAGACACGGTGTGTCGTGTAACGCGCGGTGTAATTCGGCAACAGATGTTTTCTTTTCCGCGTGGAAAAACGAGTCCGGAGGAAAGCGCGATATTTACGCTTTCGAGCACAGATATTTCTCGATCGAAAATCGATCTTTATAATTTATTGCGAGGCATCGCGATTATCGATGGCGGCCTGTCGCTCTGCCGGCTTTAGTTAATTTATTTTATTTATTCATTTTCCACATTTACAGGATATTTTGAAATATCTATCTATTATTATATATAATATTATTATTATTATTATTATTATTATTATTATATTATTAATATCTATATATATAATAAAATCATTTTTAAATAAGTGAAAACAAATAAATGGAATTAATATATATAATAACATATAATATAATATATATATATATATATAATATAATATAATATATAATATATAATAACATATAATATAATATAATATATATATACCTTTTAAGCAAAGCTAAAATATTCTATTACACATCATTGAGTTTCATATTTTAGAAATAAATTAATTTCCATTTCTCCAATTTTCCAATGAAAAATTATATTTATTGAATTCCATTTATTTGTTTTCACTTATTTAAAAATGATTTTATTCATTTAATGTTAGCTAGAACAATTTTATTAAAATAGCAACTAAAATGGCATCTCAAATAAATAAACGCATCTTCAGAGATTATTTAGTGAATTGTGTTGGCATTAATTGATTTGAAATAATTATTACGTCTCATGCGATGCATGCCTTAATTTTGTGTAAATCGCTTCTTCTTTGTATGTCATCGTACAATAATTCGTTCATTATTGCAAAATATTTTTACAGTATTTTTGCAAAATAATGTGGACAAACTTTACGATATAGTTAACAATATAGTTAACAGCTCTTGTATATATTTTTATTTGTCGTATACTCGTGACTAATTTCGACCTCGATTTATAATAAACTTATTGAATCGCAGATTTCTATAGAAATTCGTCGAAGTTGTACGTTTATAAAAACTAATTTGGATAGTCTTTATAATTTAATATTATATTATATAGACTATCCAAACACAATTATGATGACGTAACTATAATACAGAAATAATTATATAGACATAACTATAACAATAATAATAATATATCGACATAATTATAATAATAATAATAGTAATAATATATAGACATTACTATAATAATAATAATAATATATCGACATAATTATAATAATAATAATAGTAATAACATATACACATTACTATAATAATAATGATAATAATAATAATAATAATAATATATAGCTATAACTATAATGAAAAGAACTCTCTCGAACTTCGTTCGAATCAGCATGAAAACCAGATTTAACCGCGTTCGGTTTTGAATCGCGCCGATTAAGCTTCTGTGTTTTCGTCTCGATTCATTAATCGCCAAGGATTTGACTGACACCGAACCGGTAAATTAACTTTCCACATTTCATCAATGTAAAGATTAGCCGTATTCGGTGCACACCGGTTTATCGTTGTTGGCCGATTGTAATGCGCGGTACACAGGAAAATCGGATGGAATTTCGATGATAATCCAGGAGCAAAATTTTCCCCGTTTTCTCGTCCACGTTGCGTTCGCGAACGCGATCGACGATGGTCGCGATACGCCTACTATTGCATTCAATGTCCCGTCGAATGCGCGGAAAATTCCGAAAGGAACGTCCATTTTCTCCCTTTTCTCCCTTTGCCACGGATTTCTTTTTTTCTTTTTTTGCCGCAGAAAATTCTGCGAATGTTTTCACGCGGCGCGCGATCGCGGGAACAGGGAAAAATATTATAACGTTTTAGCGTCGACGCATCCGACAGGTAAAACCTGGACGCGGTTATTTCCGGCACTGTCACCGACAGATTTTCCAGTGGAAGTCGATCGCAGCTCTAAATCCGTGTTACGTTTAATCAGCTCTGTCGAAACGGCGCGGAAATTTCTTGCGAAATCAATGATCGTGCGACGTGCAAAATAATTTCTCCCAGAAATGTTCGCCGGTCGGATTTGAAATCGGCAAATCCGGGAATGCTAAGTCGCGATTCTTCGGGCCTCGCGGTGCGTTTTTATAGAAACTCTGAATACACGGTAATGCTGGAATAAAAACGATGATTTGACACTTTTATTTCTAATTTTTTTTCTACGATTCGAAGGCGATTCAGAGGCCACGTGACACGATTCGAAGGCAATTCGGAGGCCACATGACACGATTCGGAAACAATTCGAAGGCAATTCGAAAGCAATTCGAGAGCAATTCGAAAGCAATTCGCAGGCCATTCGACGGTAATCCGGAGGCCATATGACACGATTCGGAAGCAATTCGACGGTAATTCGGAGGCCACATGGCACGATTTGGAGGCAATTCGAAGGTAATTCGGAGTCACATGACACGATTCGGAAACAATTCGAAGGCAATTCGAAAGCAATTCGAGAGCAATTCGAAAGCAATTCGCAGGCCATTCGACGGTAATTCGGAGGCCATATGACACGATTCGGAAACAATTCGACGGTAATTCGGAGGCCACATGGCACGATTTGGAGGCAATTCGAAGGTAATTCGGAGTCACATGACACGATTCGGAAACAATTCGAAGGCAATTCGAAAGCAATTCGAGAGCAATTCGAAAGCAATTCGCAGGCCATTCGACGGTAATTCGGAGGCCATATGACACGATTCGGAAACAATTCGACGGTAATTCGAAGGTCACATGACACGATTTGGAGGAAATTCGAAGGTAATTCGGAGTCACATGACACGATTCGGAAACAATTCGAAGGCAATTCGGAAGCAATTCGAAGGCAATTCGACGGTGATTCGGAGGCCACATGACACGATTCGGAAACAATTCGAAGGCAATTCGACGGTAATTCGGAGAAATTTTTTAAGAAATGAAAGGAAATAATAGATCTTTCATAAATTTAGTAATATTTATTGTACAATATAATTTCCGTCGTTATATATGACCTCTTGCCAGCGTGATGGCAATTTGTGAGCAACATTTTTCAAAAATATATGTTTCAAATGAATATGTGCATATCTATTGAAATTTCCGGTAGACCTAGACAGAACTTTCCGGTAGACTTAATAATGGATTTCTCTAGAGCGGAGTCAAATATGCGCAGATAAGATAAATCACCGAGGACACGTCATTGTAACTCTGTATATCTGTTGCCAGATCGCACCAGAAAGTTAATTCCAGTAGGAACGACGAGCAATTTATTGGGTTGGCAACTAAGTAATTGTCGATTTCAGTTATAGATGTCTCTCACTCCCATTTTTATGATATCCGTAAATGTTATATTATAAAATTATTATTATTATTATTATTATTATTATTATTATTATTATTATTATTATTATTACTACTACTACTACTACTACTACTACTACTACTACTATTGTTATAGTACTATTATTATTATTACTATTATTGTAGTATTATTGTTATTATTACTATTATTGTAGTATTATTGTTATTATTACTATTGTTATAGTATTATTATTATTATTACTATTATTATAGTATTATTATTATTATTACTATTATTGTAGTATTATTGTTATTATTACTATTGTTATAGTATTATTATTATTATTACTATTATTATAGTATTATTATTATTATTATTATTATGTTATTTTTTATTATCCGTGAATGTTAGCAACTGGACGAATTGAATGCAGCGGTCAAGGAAAAGCGACCAGAATTGGTCAATCGTAAAGGTGTCATTTTCCAGCAGGACAATGCTAGGCCGCACACGTCTTTGTCCACTCGGCAAAAATTGATGGATATTGGTTGGGAATTGATGTTACACCCACCATATAGCTCTGATCTCGCGCCATCGGATTACCACTTATTTCGATCCCTGGACAACTCCCTTCGTGGTAAAACTTTTAACGACGATGACGCTGTAAAATCTCACTTCACTCAGTTTTTGGCCGAAAAGGATCAGACTTTCTACGAGCGTGGGTTTTTCAAGTTGTCAGAGAGATGGCAAAAGGTCATCGAACAAAATGGAAAATAAATTACAGATTAAACTTCGTTCCAAGTAAAAAAATTTTTTATGTCATTGAACAAATCGGCAATTACTTAGTTGCCAACCCAATATTTATTCGGCGACTCGCGGTCCGTGCACGCGTATTTCAGTGTCCGCGTCGGTCCTCACCTTCCTTCGTTCGTTTTCGCCTATCGCAAAACTGCCGTTGATATAGAAAGGATACGCTCTGCCATCTGCCACGACGATAATGGAACATTACGCAATGGCGACACTGCACACTTTTCCAATACCCTGGGAAACCTACACGAAATTGCTTTCAAAGTACGTCGACTAATGTGTGCGAATCGATTCTAAAGGGCGCGGGAGGGGCGCGCGGCCCAATATTACAAATATTATTTCTGCGAGAAACGACACGATCGAGGGAAAGCGATCCTTGGGCGTGGTAACGGCGAGTCGAAATTCTTCCGGCCTTCTCGCGCTCTTCTCACATTCAAATCCCCTCGGTTTCTCGCTGTCGAACTGAACCGCGAAACGAACGATCGGTCGCGACATTCGCTTTTTGTCCGAGCTGTTACGCAGGATTCGAATGACTTCGCTTTTTAAAAGGAGCTGGAAAGCCATGGCTTTCCAGCGTATGTTTATTTTACAACAGTTTTATAAAATTGATACATTTAGAGCGGGAACTTTTCCACTGTGATCGATGTTCCGGGTCAATCATAAGAATGTCACTGGTCGCACGCGTAATTGAGCCGTTTATTTTGCAAGTGGCATAAGTCACTTTAGCGTAATGAAAAGTGGTGATTTTTTACTGTTTATACGAAATTATTTATACTGAAAAAAATATCAGTATCCTGAGATATCAAGTACAAGTAAATCTTCTCGAAAGTTAGCATCCATATTTTTAAACGTGTTAAAACGCAAACCCTTAAATATATCGACTTAAAAACAAAGTGACTTATGCCACTTTCATTTATACCTGTGTCTTATCTCTTTTAGGGACTAAGAGTGGGGGAGGAAGGGTCACATCGTTACACAAGCTACGCGTGAAACGCGGGAGCTAATTGCGAAGATTGTAATTTCGTTTCGTTTACTCTTCCGAGTGTTCTCGGATCTGCCGGTTTCGATGCAGATCTCCGAGCATTTCTGGGAGAGATTACTGGTAAATGGTTCATTGTTATCCCTGATTATGCGCGTTTGCTGTTGCGTCGAAACTGGACTGCGAATTTTATGTACAGAGAATCGCAAAAGTGTTCGTACGCCTTTTAAAACGCGATTACTTTTTCGGAAACCGAACTAAATGACTTGAATTTTCTTTTAGATGGGATTAGGATACTAAACGATGATTAAAAAGCTATTTTTAAAATTTTGCTATTACTTGGAATGAAAAGAAACTCTCGAAAAGGATTGAAAAGAAGAACCCTCGCTTTTTAATTTTTTTATTTGAGCCTATAACGAAAATTTAGAAAATGGCTCGGATAGAATAATTAAAAAACGAGAGATTTTTATCTTTTTGTCATTCCAAGTAATAGCAAAATTAAGAAAAAATCATTTCAGTCATCGTTTTAGTAAACTAGTCCCTCTATTATAAAAAAAAAATCGAGTCATTTAGTTCAATGTTAAAATAGTTAGTGCATCTTAAAAGGTGTACGAACACTTTATTGGGCCACTGTATATGTAACTAAATTGGATAGTTACATTTTAGAATAGTGTAAAAATTGAAAGTATTTTAAAACGCTAGTGCATTATTACTAATCTATTAAAATGATTAAAGGAAGACCGAAGCTGCTATTTGGCTTTTATTCTCTACAATCGATGCGGACAATTTTATTACAATTAAAATTGTAAAAATATAATTGAAATTATAAATAATGAAATTATAAAAATATAATTGAAATTATAAATAATGAAATTATAAAAATATAATTGAACTTATAAATAATGGAATTATAAAAATATAATTGAAATTATAAATAATGAAATTAGAAAAATATAATTGAAATTATCAAGAATGAAATTATAAAAATATAATTGAAATTATCAAGAATGAAATTATAAAAAAATATAATTGAAATTATAATCAGAATTATAATCAAAATAATGAAATTATAAAAATATAATTGAAATTATGAATAATGAAATTATAAAAATATAATTGAACTTATAAATAATGGAATTATAAAAATAGAATTGAAATTATAAATAACGAAATCATACAAATATAATTGAAATTATAATCAGAATTGAAATAACAAAATATTTTTATTACAATTAGCACATAATTCGCCTAAAATCATAATAACAATTTCTGCGAAACGGCGAAACGAACACGAATCGATGAATCGAAGAGCAATCTTTAATTCCCGGATATCATCGTTCGACCGCGAACCGCGCGTTTCCACTCGAAGTATCGTTCTTTCCTCGGAAAAGTCACCGACAGATCCGCCGAAACGCTTCATGGCAACGGCCGACATCTTTTTACGAGTTCGGGGATGGTGAGACGAGGAGGAGGAGAAGAAGAAGAAGGAGGAGGAGGTTGGCACCCCCGCCACCGTCGAAGAATTTCCACTTTCGTTGAGAGGTTCGAGAACGAAGCGGACTAGGAAGCGCGCCCGGTGGCCTACTTTTATTCGCGATGAGGGAAGACACGAATGCAACGCCGGCTCGCGATGCAGCACCGCCACGTTGCAGCACCACACTCGATACACGTGTAACGCTTCTTCGTGTTTCCTCTTAGGCGCGGAACGCGTTTTGAATATCGTGCGCCTGAACTCGCTTCGTCGGGATCGATGGGCTTCCTCCTCTTGCTTTTAGCGCTTCAACTCGGCAAGCTCCATCCGGTATTATGGACGAGTCGAGCCAGCTTCCGGAACGGGTTCTGCACCTGTTTTGTTAGCCGGGAAACAGGGACGGATCAATTTCTTCCGCGGATAACAGCGTCCCGGATAATTCGAGGGAGGAAAACTCGCCTCCGTTCGAACGCCTCTCTCGACGGAAATTAGCCAGCCAATCGCCGGCTCGGCCCTTGCCGGCCTCCGTGTTCGGAAAACTGTTACGCTTTTTCGTATTGAATGCCACGAAAAAGCCTGCGCGGCTCCGGCGCCGTAACTGGATTCTCCTTCGGCTCGTTCATTCTCCGGATAAAGCGAGAAACGCCGGAGCAAAGTGTTGCCTGCATTCGAAAGGCGTTTCTCCGGCTTTCAATATTGTTCGATACTCTCTCTCTATGCAGTTCGACGCTTTTGTATGCAGTTTTACGTCAATGTTACGTCGATGCTGTGTCAAGGTTATGTCAAGGTTATTTTATATACGTCATGCATGTACGGTCGTCGGTTCTTTTTTGTATTAATGACGCGTTAGCGAAGCCGCGGATTGTATTCGCGCGAAGAAAAATGTTACGTGAAATAATTTCTTATTTCACGGAAGTATGATGATTTTGGGACACCCAGTGTATTTTAAGTTGATCGCACAGCGCGATGTACGAGAAATCGTGTTGCCCGTGAAAACGGTGGTTGCTAAATTTTTGACGTTTTAGCAGGATTTGTGTTACAAAGCAGTGTACTGTGTAGAACAGTGATGGCGAACCAGCGGGTCACGCGGGACCCATGCAGGATTTTTAAATGATCCACGCGATGATTTTTATAAAATTATTTTTTTTTGTCATAAAAGAGAGAGTGCAGAATCAAAAATATTTAAGAAATGAAAATTTTATTAGAAACAAAGTATATATAATTTATTTTATAATATTTTTGATTGTCTGTTCTCTTATTTTTACGATATAAAAAATAATTTTATATATATACTCATTATTATATTACATATAATTATGTTACATACATTATATTACATATATGTATATACGTCTTTTACGTTTCCTTTTTGTTATTTATTATATTATATTATATATATATTATATATTGTATTATATATTATATATACTATTATATAATATAATATGTATATATATATATATATATAGTATAATATAATATTATATTATTATAGTATATATATACTATAATAATTAAATAAAAATAAAATACATGTATACTATAATATATACTATAATAAAAGTTATATAGTATATATATATATATATATATACACTATTAATAATCTAATATCTATAATAATATACTATTAATATATATATATATATATATATTCTATTATATATTATTCTATTATATTATTATATATACTATTATATTATATAATATAAAATAGTATATATATAATAAACATTATTATATCATTATATTTTATTATTATATTTATTATGTCATTTTATTTTATTATTTATATATATATTATTATTATATTATAATATAAGGAAACATAAACCTTCCAGAGGATTTCAAAAAACCAAGAACCGAAAAAAGTAATTTCCAACCATCCTCCCCTCCCCCTTCCCCAAATTACGCCACTGGCTCAGCGATCCACGAGCTGGTACCAAAAAAAAAAAAACAACAAACAAAATTTCACCCACTTCTCAAAAAGGCTTTAAGAACACACAGCGGGTCGACTCGACTCGTCGAAGTGCAGCTCGACGAAAGAAACCCGGCCGATGCCGGGTAACCGTTCGCAACAATCGGCAGACGTTGCCGTAGAAGGTGGCACGCGTTTCACAGGGTTTCGGTCGCTTAGGAGAAATCTCGTGCGCACGTTTGGAACAAAACCGCCCCATCGTCGCCTCTATAAGCCGAACGACAAGAGATCGCTCGAGCCCCTCAACTCCCAATATAATTCCCTCTTTCGCCGGCGAAGCCGGGGCGAATTGAAGCATCAATCCCATCCAGGCGCGAACGTCTCGCACACGTTCCACCGCCCCCTTTGTGTTCGTACCTGTGGATTTCAAAAAGAACGCGCGGCCGCCGCGCGCCGCGGCGTAAGGTGTTGAAGGGGGAAACGGGGAGGGGGAGCAGCTGCCGGAAAAATAAACAGCTTCATTCGCGCCAGCCGGCCGGAAATAGGTCGCGGAAACCGTTACAGCCGAACCGAAGGCTGTCAAAGGCTCTCTCTCTCTCTCTCTCTCTCTCTCTCTCTCTCTCTCTCTCGCTCGACTTTAACGTTTGATTTTTTTTTCTCGCCGGCGCAGCACCGTTGTCGTTTCCGTATCCGGGGCGACGCGGCGTGCTCCCACTTTCCGCGGGTTTTCTCGCGGACGGAACGGGGGGGGAGGGGGTGCACGGGCTCGTGTGAAGTCTTTCACGCCTCGCGAGGCCACCTCGTTGGCCTTTCACGCTCTGTTTCGCCGGCAGTTCGTCAACGGGACTTCCGGCGTCTTGGCCCAGCATCCGAGCCGCCTCCAATAATCTCGAGACGACGTTACGGACGCGCCGCGCGCCCTCGGCCGCCCCCTTTTTTTCTCGTTTTTATTCCGGGATGCAGCCGCGAAACAAGTGCCGAGGCACGCGACCTCCTCTCGCCGTTGGACGTTCACCCCGACGACACTTGTAAACCCACCCCTCCGCGCCGCCGGGATCGCTGCTTTCCATAATTCCGCCTTAAATCCGTCCTATATAGCGGCCGTATCGCGACCCGTTTCCATTCCCTCCGCGCACCCACGGCTAAGTGTCGCTTCTCATTTCCGGTCTACCTTTTTTCTCGCACCGATACCGTTCGCTCGTACCAACCCTCTTCGCCCGGATTTTTCGATTCGAATGCGCTCACAATACATATTATTATATTATTATAATATAGTAGCATATACATGTATATTTGTAGTATATATAAACTATATCTCTACATCTATCTAATATAAAAATTCGAGCGTTCCGTAACCAATTTGAGAAATTCAGTAAAAAATGCTTAGATAAAAACGTTCAACGATCGTCATTTATTCAGCATCTGAAAACATCGATTCGTAACGTAATCGATCAAAGTGTTGAGACGTTAATATTACGCGAGCCCCGACGATGATTTACACGAGCTTCGTCGATGTTACCATGAAACGTAATTATGATATCGATTTCGGTTTGTTCGGATGCTACAAGGGGACAATTTCATTGTCCGTGCTGTTTCTTCAGTTAATTAAGATATCCGAAGTTAACGCGACGTCGATACAAGGTCAACTATAAAAAGTTCGACGCAGGTATATCAAGAAGTATCTCGAGCACGGGATAAAGTTTGGCAAGGAACTTTCCTAGGCTTCCACCCTCGGCGAAAGGTTTCGAGAGGCCCGTAGAAGGGCGAACCGTATCAAATTCTCTTACCTGTTCCCCTGTGTCCGCGTCAAGATTGTTGCTGGTGTTCGAGACCTCTGAAACGTCTTCGGTGATCGAATCGCCGATCGTGCTGTTGTCGCTCACGACGAGGCCCAGCAGGCATATCTGGAAGAATTGCGAAAGGTTTTGCTCAGTATCACGTTACAACGTTCTCGAACATTCTTCGATACGGTGACACAAAAATAGCGACTTAATCCTTTGCACTCGAAGCTGTTTTAACTTCGAGATTAGGATATTAAAATTGCAATGTTGTGTTATTTTTATATTGTTTGCATGTGAAAGTCAGTTTGCTCGCTCGTACAATAACTAGACTTTTAATAATTCTTTGAATGTAAATAAATTTATTAAATGTATATAGCTAATTATATATTTAATATATATATATATATATTTTTATAATAATTAATATTTTTATATTTTTATATTTTTTATTATATATATATTGCTATATAATATATAGTAGTGTCAAAATTATGGTACTTCTGCGAAATGATAGGTTCCTGAGGTCATTTGAAGTAACCTTTTCCTCAGCGAAATTGCAATCCGCGGCTTCGTTTACGAGTTATTAACGAAAAACAGTGACCAATGAGAGGCGAGCTTGGCCGGTGCGTGGCGGTCAAGCCAACGGGCGCACGGAGGTCGGCTCCGCTCATTGGCCCGGTCGACTAGCGCCGAGCGAACTCGCCTCTCATTGGTCAGTGTTTTTTAATGAATAATTCGTTAACGATGCCTCGGAGAAAATTTTTGTAATGGAAAAAGTTGCTTCAAATCACCTCAGGAATCTCTCATTTCTCGGAAATACCATAATTTTGGGATACCCTGCTATATAATATATAGCAATATATAGCAATGACGAGTCTGAGGCGCTGCTAAAAATTGCTATTGTATAATATATATATATAGCAATTGTATAGCAATTTTTAGCAGCGCCTCAGACTCGCCATTCGAGTGCAAAAGGTTAAACTTCTAACAGACATAAAGCTGGACCGTCAATATTTAAATTCGCATCGATCGAAAAATTGACCGAAATAGATTTCTCGTTTATAGCTGAATTGATTTTTGTGCTCGACATAGTTGTAACGATTTTTTACTCGATCAGCTGACTCGAGATTCTTGCATCTGGTCACAGATTTACGTTTGCGATCGCGTTGTCGTATTTAAGGAAATTATATTGTAAAAAGGAATTGATATAAACATATATATATATATATATATATATATATATATATATATATATACGTGTTTCTCCATCGAATTATTTTGAAAGTACAACAATACTAAATTAGCATAGACGATAATGGCAATTCGAGCGTTCTTGGTGCAGCGACTTTAAAACTGGAATTGCAAATACGCGCGCATACTAATGAAATATTATATTCATTATGCGTCATTCTCGTTGCGACACGATTAATAAAACGACGAATGTCCATAAAATGATGATTATTATTATTATTATTATTCCAATCGAAATAGCGAGCCACACGTTTCGCCAACAAATATCTGTTTCAATTAATTATAGAATGCTGATGACGATGATGCGAAAGGTGTAAGCTGCAATGTGCTTATTATTCGAGCGACGCGGTATCTTCTGTGCTATAGTTACGCCATACTCGAATCGAATTTTACCCTACCGCTTCCCTTGCAAAACATAACTCAATGAATATTACCATATTCTGCGCGATATTTCAGGAACATCGGTCGAATTGTAATGAAATTAAATTCACACAATTAAATTCACAATGCGTCACGGTACAAATTTAACGACACGAGTCTTGTTCTAATAATAAAATTAATACTCAGGAATGTGTAGGGTACAGGTCTGAGGAGATGTTTGGAATTGTTCGAAAGAAGTTGATATGTTTGCTACATCGATTGTCAAATGTACAGTAGACGGTTACGCATTTTTACGCTAATGGTTATTCCGATCATATTTTATAAAAATCAGAACGAGGAGAACGACGACGTGGTATCACATAGAGTCTTTCCACGTAGAGGTTCAATGTTATGTGTTTTTATTAATTTGTACACGAGCTGAGAATGAAACACAACGACGTCCTTTGCTTAAAACTGCAGGTTGTCCCAAAAATGTCTCGCAATCCGGAAACGGTGGGTTCCTCGGATCATTTGAAGCAACTTCTTCCTTTACAAAAATGTTCTCCGATGCACCGTTAACGAGTTATTAACGAAAAACAGCGACCAATAAGAATCGAGTACGGCTGACGCGAGGCGGCCCAGCCAACCAGCGCGCGAAGCCCAGTTCCGCTCATTGGCTCGGTCGCCTCGCGCCAGCCGAGCTCGCCTCTCATTGGTCACTGTTTTTCGTTAATAACTCGTTAACGGTGCCTCGGAGAAAATTTTTGCAAAGGAAAAAGTTGCTTCAAATGACCCGAGGAACCCGCCACTTTCGGATTGCGAGACATTTTTGGGACACCCTGTATATCGACGCATTACTTTACACTTTTTTCACTTATAGTCTATCCATGGCACTAGTACAGGGTTATGTCAGTTAGGTATCACTGTGATTTCTCTATAAAGGCGAACTTTGACAGAGAAATGAGCCGTTTATTTTGAAAGTGGCATAAGTCGATATATATAAGTTTTATATATAAGTTTTATTAAATAAGTTTATTAAATAAGTATTAAATAAGTTATATATAAGTTTTTAAGTCGACGTATTTAAGGGTTTGCCTTTTAACACGTTTAAAAATATAGATGCTAACTTTCGAGAAGATTTACTTGTATTTATCTCAGGATACTGATATTTTTCTCAGTATAAATAATTTCGTATAAACATTAAAAAATCCCCATTTTTCATTACGGTAAAGTGACTTACGCCACTTTCAAAATAAACGGCTCAAATTATAAAACAAAAACTTGCAGAACTAGTTGAACAGATGGAGCGAATGTTACCTTTCTTTCAAACAATTAATTGCAAATACTTTTTCCGTGAAGATGTTCCATAATGAACTGTCACGCGACGCATTATTTACAAGCGAAAATCCCGTGAATTCAATTTCGGCTTAAAAATAGTTGGCACGGGAAACGAATCGCCGTGTTAGAAATCGAAGATTTCGAATACTCGAACGGTGGAGCACGGTTTCGGCGACTTGTTGCGACAGGCGGAACAGAATCCAGCCGTTCGCCTCGCGTTATTAGCGATAAATTAAGAGGCTCGGTCCGCCCTGTAATTAAAGGTTAACGATAAACGCCTCGGGCGGCGAGAAAATGAACTCGTACGGATTGGGATTAGTACGGCGGGGCAGCGATACCCGCAGCTCGTTGACTTTACGATCATCAGACCGTATTTACGACCGTGTTATTACCAGGCGCGATTAGATTCTGAAGATCGTAGAAATCATTCGCTACGCCGACTCTCTAAGTTACGCTCTCGGGAGGTCCTTACGATCGACGAACGTGAACACTTATTCGGGAAATGCATTTTCACCCTAGAAATCGTTCGACGAGCAACTTTATCGCTATGAAGTGAGAAGAATTATTATTAACGTTGAACTGTTCGAAAAATTAAGATGCGGCAGACAATCTTTCAGCTCTTCTAAGATTCTTTGGAAACTTTAAATAATTCTACGTACAGATGTCAGTGCTCGGATCAAATTATTTGATTGCTTAACAATTTTTCAGAACATATTTTCAAAGAGTTTTGAAACACACTTTTAAATAACTTTGATGTAGATAAGGTACACACACACACACACACATTAATTAGATTCGTCGATAGTTATTCGTGCATAGAATTCGACGACCTCTGTTTTAATTTAAAATCATCACAGCTGCGCGGTGATGTTAAATTTAATTTTTCAATACAATTATATTACTATAATTGTAATATTAATTTTATATTATTAACATTAATATTGTAACATTGTAATACTAATATTGTAATATTAATGATTGTAATACTAATATTGTAATACTAATATTGTAATATTAATAATTGTAATACTAATATTGTAATACTAATTGTGTACTACTGTAATACTTATTGTAATATTAATAATACTAATAATACTAGTAATACTAATATTGTAATATTAATAATTGTAATACTAATATTGTAATACTAATAATACTAGTAATACTAATATTGTAATATTAATAATTGTAATACTAATTGTGTACTACTATAATACTATTGTAATACTATATAATTGTAATACTAATATTAATATTATAATATTCTAATATTAATAATACTAATAATACTAGTAATACTAATATTGTAATATTAATAATTGTAATACTAATTTTGTACTACTGTAATACTACTGTAATACCATTGTAATACTACAATTGTAATATACTAATATTAATATTATAATATCGTAATATTTTTGTCAATACCGACATAACCATAAATTTCGTCGAATAGGCTCGCGACGATACGGAAATTCTTAATTAATAAGAAATTATAGTTCTCGTCGAAGTGTTACGTTCGACGTAAATCTTCCCCCCGGCGTTCGGATAATTATTAATTACCTCCGAATCGAGCGATTAAGGTTGCGCAAAGGCTCCTCGACGTTTCAAGCGATCGCGAGAAGATCGATCGTCGCTGATCGGCTCGATATTGCGCGGCGAAGTTTCAAAATATTCGGGATCGTAATCCCCCAGGAAATTGATCGAATCGTAATACATACATTGGCGGAGGCAACCCATTGAAACTGGAAAGTCATTATTCAGCCTCTAGTGGGATCATTATGATTAGCCAATCGACCACCTAGGGCGTTCGCCGGCGTGGCCGGGCCACGGTTCGCCTTTGAAAAAGTCGAAAATTATAGTGATCGTGCCCGCGGATCGATTAGCTGATCACGGCTATTATCTCGGCGGTAATTCGCGTACCACGATACCGTTTAGTAGCCACGAGACGCATTTTGTCCACCGTCGAACAACGTGATCGAAAACATTCTAGCAAACAACTTGATAATTTGATCGTTTCGCGCGATTTATGGTTTCGTGTAAACCGCGTGGCTCTAATAGAAAGCATTTAGAAACTTGATACTATTGGATTTTATATGTCACGCACAATTTGTCGATTATTGTCGGTTCTAATCATTGTAATTTGTAATAATTGAGAACAATTTGAATGCGTGTAATTTAAATACGTTTTAGCAATTTCTCAGACGAAATGCGGCAGAAACTTTTTCTCTAACAAACGTATAATTTTGATGATAATTCAGCAGGATCGAGGATACTGTACATACAATAAGGGTATATTAAATTAACTGAGAAGTGGAGAACGTAAATGAATCATTAGGTAAACAAGGTGCGCAAATTACTGAGATTAATTATATTTTTTATTATAAACGTATGCCCGCTATAATTCAATATAATTTTGATCTTATATCAATTAAATTATAATTATAATTCTTGTTCTATAAATTTCATATATTCTCTATAAATATATCGTATCATATATGTAATATATTTATATAGAAAATAAATTATATAATTTATTATATTATATTAAATTATAGCGGACGTACATTTAGAATAAAAATTATAATTTATCTCAGTAATTTGCGCACCTTGTTTATCTAATGATTATATCTAACGATTACATTTAATTATATCCAATGATATACAGGGTGTTCCACAATTATTTTAACAGCCGAAAATGAGGGGTAGCTGTGGTCATTTGAAGTAACTTTTTTCTTTGCGAAAATGCAATCTGCGGCATTGTTTACGAGTTATTAACGGAAAACACTGACCAATGAGAGGTGACGGTGCGAAGTTCGAGAGCCCGCAGCACGAGGCTTTGACAGATGGTCGGGATGAACTCGAGCCGCGTTCGAAATATTGAACAAATCGCGAAGCGAGAAATTTCCGGATTTTTTTTTACTACGTAACAGTGATATTTTTAAACTTTAATATCATTTACGTACTTTGTTAATCTTCACTGTACACATTGCTTAAAAATTTCATTTGTTGACCTTGACATAACCTTGATATAACCTTGGCATAACCTTGGCATATCAAGGTTATGTTTGCATATGTTGACCTTGACATAACATTAGCATAACCTTGACATATCAAGGTTATATGAAGGTTCTGTGAAGGTTATGTCAAGGTTATGCCAAGGTTATGTCAAGGTCAACAAATGAAATTTTTAAGTGAGGTGTACAGTGAAGATTAACAAAGTACGTAAATGTTAAAGGTTATGTCAAGGTTATGCCAAGGATATGTCAACGTTACGCCAAGGTTATGTCAAGGTTATATCAAGGTTATGTCAAGGTCAACATATGAAATATTTTTCGTTAATAACTCGTGAACGGTGCCTCGGAGAACATTTTCGTAAAGGAAGAAATTGCTTCAAATGACCCGAGGAACCCGCCACTTTCGGATTGCGAGACATTTTTGGGTCACCCTGTATATACAGTATCAGACTCTGTACAGTACACATCAGACTCTGCCGTCCAGAGAAATAGCCTCGCGCAGAATTCAGCCGTACCTAAAAGGTTAATCAAACGATGGCCGGCAAAAGATAGTGATCGCGTAGGACGGCATCGCGTTGGACACAAAAGCGCAACGTATGCGCGTCGCGTCGCGCGAGCCTCGCCGCCGGACAATAATATCGATGAATAACCCAGATTTCGATTGAAATACGCGCGGCTCGGGAGATGTCCGCCGATGCTGGAATTCCATCGTACATCGGCGTTGAACGCGGCCGAACGGGACCGGCTTAGCCGGGAAATTTATGTCCGACACGGCGCCGACTAACGAGGCGTCTGTTCGATACCATTTAATTCTTATCTGGCCCCTTGATTGGCTCGCGTGCCACGCCTGGATTAACGCCGTCGGTCCACATTAATTCTGGTAATTAACTTAGTCCCGCCTCGACACGGCCCTGGATCGCCGTTCCCGACACGGTCCGGGAACTTCGCCCGGTCAAAAACACCTGTCCCGATCGATCGATCCGATCTCCGTCGCCGCCGGAATTTATTGATCCCGCTTTTCGTCGCGATACCGGCCGACGCGTTCACGCCGGCGGACCTGCTGTTATTTTTGGGCCGCGTTCCCCGGCAAAATGCACGAATTGTACACGCCGGCGATCACGCGGATTAGGGATATTCGCTTGATTTAAGCGACCTTGATACGCGCCGGCGATGGTCAATTTCTCGAGTCGAGATCGTGTCGTTTCGATCGTGTTAATGAACAGTCGTAATTTCGTGAAATTGTTGTAAAAACACTTTGGTGTTCATGCGCGACTTTTGTTAGAGTTTAATTAATGTTTTCCTAACTCGCGCTCGGATCGATGCAGTCATTTCTCCGGGATTTTCCGCCGAACTTTAGTATTCTCGGATTCGCGCTGTGATACAGTAATTTTTCCCTAATTCGCGCTCTGAAGTTTATTTAAACACGGTTATATTTAATTCGGCGATTATGTTTGAATTGTCCGAGGATTTCGACGATGCGACGGAGCAAAGAAAATTGTACCCTTTCGGAACGTTTCAGGAAGTATCATTCATCTCTGGCGAAAGTTGACTGAGAAACTCTTTTCGGGACGCGAGGAATTATTTATTTGACAGTTAAACCGTGTCCGAAGAGTCGATGCTTATTTTCCTTGAAATAAAGTTCAGGCGAAAATAACTGTCGAATAGGTTATGCGAAAGTACAGTGATTTCTCCCCAATTCGCGTCCAGATTGCGCACAAAAGAGGACAATTTGGGGAGTGGAGGTACGATTATTTGAGGTTCGAGTCGGCAATCATAAAGTGGAATAAATTTGACGATGAAAATTAGTCGGAAACGAAATAAAGCAACTGCATTATTTCTTAGTCAATTTTCATGTTCTCTCAAAATCGGAATTTTTATCCTCGGCCACCCCTAGCTGAACAATTTCTCACTGCATTTAAATGTTCAGAAATTTAATATAAAATAATCAACCAAGACGGGACACTGAAGATTGTAAAAAATCTTACCACCTGTGAAGACGACTCAAATGTGTTAGTAACGGATACATAAACATTTATAAGTATAGATAAATTAATAATTAATAAACATAAGTAATTAAACAAATATACTTACAATATTATATATTACAATATACATTATATATATTATTAATATATAAAATATAATTAGTAATAATAATATTATTACTATAATATTATAATAATAATATTATTATTATAATATTATATAATAATAATATTATTATAATTATTATATTATATTATATTATTATTATAATATTATGTAATAATAGTATTAGTATTAATATTATATATAAATATTATATAAATATTTTAATAATATTATATGCAATATATATTACAATATATATGCAAATATACTTGTAATATTATTATTACATATTATTATTGTTGATATATTAACATTATTATTATTATATGTATAATATATATTACAATATATATACAAATATACTTATAATATTATTAAAATATTTATAATATGTTTTATTACCAACATAATATTTACCCATGTCCCGCGAGATTTCGTGAAGCACCATAGTAATCTCTCGAGGGGAACGCAGCGAACGGTCTCCCGTAAGAAACGGAACAGTGTTATTCAAACCGTCGACCAATGTTCATCCCCGAATTCGAGGAAGAACGATCGGTCGGAGGGGTGTCGTCGGTCCCCGAGAAGAAGAATTTCCATACGAATCCCTGGATCGGTGTTAGCGGCGTCGGAAGGGTCGCTCGCATTCAAAATACGTTCTTGGATCATCGTAGCCGCGGACATTCCGTGGGACAGAATGATTTTTCAAAGCCCCCGCGAGGCGACGATATATCCCTGCGGTGGTCGCTTTATCGTTCGGCGTGAGAAATTGATATTCGATTACACGGTGCTCGGTCGGTGATACCTCTGGCTGGAGGCATTTAACGGCGAGTGCCGGTGGTGGGTGCCGGTAGCCGTGAAACAAAGGGCCCCGGGACAGAGAACACGGGACTCTACTTTGCGGCCGAGTGTGAATAAAATTAATTTTCCCGCGCGGCGTGGATATTAATATCGAAGGGGGCGAGAGCGGGCGCGAGCGCGCGCGCGCGCGTCCTCCGGGGGCAGAGGCCCCGCTAAAAGGCGCCCCGTGTAAACAGATTAGATCCTCCTCCTCGAGAGGACCGACCTAATCTGCCTCGGGAGAGGAGCCCTTGGACAATGCACCCGAGAGCCGATATACACGTTGTATCACTTAAGATAAACTTCTTTATTTATGGCGGCCGCGGGCTTTGCGTAGCACAGAGGTTAGTCGCGCCTCTATGGCGGTTCCACGTTTACTACGGCGATACCGGAGGATATCAAACTTTGAAGAGCATGACTCTCGTGTTCTCAACTGCCGGTGCCGCGAGGCGTTGCGCTATTTCCCCCGGAAATGCCGAATTTTGTGTTGCCGTGGATTTCTTTGCGCGTGTTACTACGCCTATGTAATTTATTGCCACGTCGATGCTATTTTTATAGGTTTTTGTAGCTATTTGTAACTGTTTATAGATATTTACAGGTATTTGTAGCTGTTTGTAGATATTTATAGCTATTTGTAGCTATGCTAGTTCTACGCCTATGTAATTTATTGCTACGTCGATGCTATTTTTATAGGTATTTATAGCTATTTATAGCTGTTTATAACTATTTACAGCTATTTATATTTGTTTATAGATATTTATAGCTATTTGTAGTTATGCTAGTTCTACGCCTATGTAATTTATTGCTATGTCGATGCTAGGGGTCGACGGAGTCCGAATTGCCTTCGAATTGAAACGAGTACAGTAATTTCTCTCGGAAATACCAAATTTCGGGTTGCTGTAAATTTCTCTGTGTTGATCCTACGCCTATGTAATTTATTGTTACGTCGTGATGCTAAGGGTAGACGGAATTTCCTTCGAATCGTGTCACGTGACCTTCGAATTACCTTCGAATTATTTCCGAATCGCGTCATGTGGCCTCCGAATTACCGTCGAATTAACTTTGAATTGCTTCCGAATCGTGTCATGTGACCTCTGAATTGCCTTCGAATTGCCTCCGAATCGTGTCACGTGGCCTCCGAATTGCCTTCGAATCGTGTCACGTGGCCTCCGAATTGTCTTCGAATTACCTCCGAATCGTGTCATGTGTCCTCCGAATTGCCATCGAATTGCTTTCGAATTACCTTCGAATTATTTCCGAATCATGTCATGTGGCCTCCGAATTGCCTTCGAATTGCCTCCGAATCGTGTCACGTGGCCTCAAAATTGCTCTCGAATCGTGGCAAAAAAGGAAAATCTATCATGCTTCCCTTAGACACAGCCTAGTCATTAAAAGATCTATAGCATAATGATAAAATGGGAAATGGACCCACTTATGTTACTTTGAAAAAATAACTTTTTTGCGATCATGGATCGCGTATGTCTCTTTGAAAAAGGATTAATAGAAAGACTAAAGTAACATTATAAAATTAATTCAACACACTTTCCGACATTTGATTCATTTTCAAACGATTCTCCTGATCCGGAACGGATTAAAACAATGGACTTTTCTATACGAGCATACTTCGTTCGATATTTTTTTAATACGGAATTATGACCTGGATCGACTGATGCGATAATAAACTCAACTAATGGTCTCCTCGAAACTATTCAATTTTTCTCTGTTACTTCGCTCGGCGTAATTAACGGTTTCATAAATATTTGAGCTTTTAGCATCGAGTGACCGATCCTGTATATTTAAGGGAAAAATAAATTTCGTAAAATGTAATTCCTTCAGAAAAGTTCGCGTTAATGGCAAGAACTCTTTATTAATAATTTTCCACCGATCCCTTTAGTCAACGAATGAGAATTTATTCCATTGTTCTTGGTGGCATTGAATTTCGATTACATGACAAAATCTCGTTCATCCAGCTTTTGCATCATGCGTACGTTATCTTTGATTGTTCGCAGTATTACATCGTTCCGAAAAGTTCTGTCATTTATATCGAAGTTAATGGAACGTCGCAATTAAAGCATTGAAAGCTGGTATAGTTTATATATATATATTATATATATTATATTATAGTTCTAAATATTATTATATTATTATATTATAGTTTTAAATATTATTATAATTTACATTATGATTCTAAATATTATAGTTCAGATTATAGTTTTAAATATTATTATAGTTTACATTATAGTTCTAAATATTATAGTTTATATTATAGTTTTAAATATTATAGTTAATATTATAGTTTATATTATAGTTCTAAATATTATAGTTAATATTATAGTTCTAAATATTATAGTTTACATTATAGTTCTAAATATTATAGTTTATATTATAGTTTTAAATATTATAGTTAATATTATAGTTTATATTATAGTTCTAAATATTATAGTTAATATTATAGTTCTAAATATTATAGTTTACATTATAGTTCTAAATATTATAGTTTATATTATAGTTAATATTATAGTTCTAAATATTATAGTTTACATTATAGTTCTAAATATTATAGTTTATATTATAGTTTTAAATATTATAGTTAATATTATAGTTTATATTATAGTTCTAAATATTATAGTTAATATTATAGTTCTAAATATTATAGTTTACATTATAGTTCTAAATATTATATTACGAATATATATATATCAAATATTATATTTCCAATCAAACATGAACGTCTCAGAAAACATTCTAACGGAAAGAAGAAAATCTGAATAAAACGAACGATTCACGGGTCACCCTTCGATCAAACGAACACGACAGAAGCAAACGAAACAAGCATCGAGGGTGAAAACACGACGAATCGGCATACTATATAAAAAAAAAAAAAACGTGCGACACTTTATACTTCAAAGACAGCTAGTCGCATCTGCAATGATCGGCTTCCACAAGCTTGCGTAAACTAGCTCCGTACAATATATCGCATCGTAAAACAGTCAACAGCTGCGACAAGCTTGCTGCGTTCGTTTCTCCAATCCGACGAGTCCGATGAGCAATAAATCAATCAGGCCCGTTTATGTATCTACGGAAACGTGTTCCGGACTCGTTCGGGGCGGAATCACATTAAATCGTGACAAAAATATACTATATTCCCCTTTAACTTCCAATCAAACCTATCGATCGGCACCGAGCGACGACCGTCGCAAAAAGTTCGCCGGTCAATCGTGCCCACAGAAAAATCCCCGTTCGGCATTATTCCAATGCAAAAACTGCAAGCCCGCGTGTACGAACGAACGTTCGAATCGTCGAATCGTTCGACGTTGCCGGAACGTCGCTGTCGAGCCGATGTTATCCTTTCGACGTTCGAACAATAGGGTAAATGCGGGTGTTACTGCGGACACCCCGAATACTGCGGTGTTTTATAAAAGTAATAAAATTTAACATTTTATAGCGTGTGCGATCTTCTAAAAACGAATCTCATAATTTTGTATACGTTTAATATTGATGATCTATGACGTGCAAGTAACAGCAATCGCAGTTTTAATTCGTTTATTGACTTTTGATATTTCGGAAGCTTATGAAAACGTTCAGTTTTATGAAATACTCGCAACGGCAGTATTGTGAACGCTGATTCGAAAGGCATTTATATTTTGGTAATTAATAATAAACTATTCGTTTCAGCGTTGTTTTTAGATAAAGTAATCGTTACTTTACTTAGTAACTAATCGTTACTGTTGCTATTATTTGTCCTCAAATATTATTGACTGATACAGTATTTGGCGCATACCTTTTTACTATGTGTGTACATTACTGCGTTGTGCACAAAAATGGACAATTTGGGAAGCGGAGATGCGATTTTTATGGTCGTCGATTTTGTCAATAGGTATAAACTA